>NC_141545.1:37360602-37485602 GCF_021556685.1 Rattus norvegicus
CTGATCATTGGAGCCCTCAAAGCCCACCTACACAGTAACACACTTCCTCCAACAAGGCCACAGCTCCTAATAGTGCCACTCCCTATGGTCAAGCATTCAAGTGCATGAGTCTATGGGGGTCAAACCTATATATGGCATATATATATATGGTTATAAATACATGTTTTTTATATATGGTTATATATATTATAGCCATACTATGTCTTACACCATAACATATGTATCATATATATCCATATAAATACATATAACATATGGTTATATTATATGTTATATGTGTTATAGCCATAAATATATATACCACATATTTCCATATACATAATATATATTGTTATGTATTTATTTATGACATATGGTTATATGGTTATAGCATAAGATTCAACACACCCTTTCCCTGTGGATAGAACAATTGTATCAAATCACCAGTAACATATATGTGTTTGTATGTGTATATGTACAAATGTGTAATGTATATATTCTATTTGGTTATGTGTTCCTTTTTGTTTAGCCACTCAATCCCAGCTCAATATCATCATATCACTACAACTCTTTTGCTTTAAAATCTGAACTTCATACAGAAACACCAGAGTACACTCACTTCCTAGTAAGACAGTGAGCTTCTCTAGGCTTTTATAGTTGCCCACTCAGTTTCCTTGCATCAGAACTCTTCTCTGGAAAAAATGGTCACCATCACCACAACCATCATCATTACAATAATTGTCTTCACAATCCTCGCCGTAATCATCATCACCATCATCACTGTCATCATATGACCACCACTGTCGCCATCATCACCATCACCATCACCATCACACCACCACCACCACCACCACCACCACCACCACCACCACCACCACCACCACTGGATTGTAAGGTTTCCTTCAGTTGAACAAAACTCACTGCTTTAGCTGGGGTTCTCTACAGGAACAGAAACAATGGGGGTGGGATGAATAAAGGTGTGAGTGGATGGGTGGGTATGTGTGTGTGTGCATGCGTGCATGTGTGTAAAAATTTAGTAAGTCAGTTTGCACTAACATATTGACAGCTGCCTCACACCCGAGAGGTTAAGAACTGACCATCACTCTGTACTGTCCTTGAGACTGGGTGCCTCGGCAGGTAGAATAAGTCCCACTGTAGCTGTCTCTCACAGTAGCTGCCTCTCACCAACAACCCAACCACAAGCCTGCGTGCCTCCACTGTCCCAATCTGGCATCTGAAACCTAAGTTTCATGGATTGCTGCTGGTCCCTCATGCACAACGGAAGCCTTGAAACGCTGGCCCTGATATCTGTGACGGAATCGGCACCAACACCAGGACCAGACAACCCAACAGCCAGAGGAAAGGCTGAGAGGGCAAAAGGAGAGTAACCCTCCTCTGCCACACCCTGTTAGCCTGGGCTGCTACCTAAGGGTATCCTACATCCGTGGAGGCAATCAGGATGCTGCTTCATGCCAGGCTCCCAACCTGGGTGATTCCCACTTGAAGGAGGCTGATGTAAAAACTAACCACGATTACTGAGGTTTTATATTTGCGTTGACGTAAGTCCATTTGAGTTTGCCAAGTTCCGCAACACATTTGTGTTTTCGTATATTGATACTGTTCTCTATGCATTCTCTAAGGAGGTGTTTAACCAATAGCACTTGAAAAGAGCGGTGTCTAATGTTTACCCAACAAAGCTAAGGAGAACAGGCAAGACACAGGCAGGCTGCAGAAGGCAGATGTTTGAAGCTCTTCAACGAAAGATTTTTGTGTGAAATCCAGTTTGGCACACTGGATAAAATCAATATCATCTACCAGGATCTGAGTACTTTTCATTGTCATGGCAGGGCTGGAGACTTAGCTCAGTCGGTAGAGTGCTTGCCTGGCACATAGGGAGCCATGAGGTTTGATCCCCAGGACTGCAGAGGCTGAACATGGTGCTACACTCCTGTAGCCCCAGGCCTTGGAGATCAGAAGTTCAAGACTACCCTTGGCCTTGTAGCAACTCCGAGGCTGGCCTGAGCTACCTGAGTCACCGTCTCACAAATAATTATAATAATAAAAAGAAAACAAACCTCAGTGAACACTTAATGTTTGTTCTCAATAATGTTCAGTCTGAGTGGATGCTGACCTGCCATTTTTTCTGTGGTCATTTTTTTCATAGAATAATTTATAGGATGATGAAATTCTGCAGAAACTCATGATTCATACACAATCACAGGGCAGGATCCCCATTAAGAACCATACTGCTCTTGTAGGGTATCCAAGTGCTATTCCCAACACCCAAATCAGGTAGCTCACAAATCCCTGTAATTTAAACACCTGGGAAGCTGACGCCCTCTTCTGGCCTCCATGGGCACTGCTCTCACATACAAATACCTTCACACAGACACGTGTGTGTGTGTGTGTGTGTGTGTGTGTGTGTGAACTTTATACACTTTTAATCTTTGAATGTGAGTTATTTTCCATATCTCACATACCTGATCACACCCCTTTCAAATTATTTTAAATATATTATCTAGGGACACCATTCCTTTGAAGTAGCTTTGATCGCTCACTAGTGCTGGATCCTGTTTAATGACAACATAGATTTTATTATTAACTAAACATCCAAATATCATGGCAAGGAAGAGAGAGGGGGAGGAAAGGAGGGAGGAAGAGAGAGAGACAAAGACAGAGAGGGGAACAATAAATGATTTTAGAACTCATGGATTGCGTTGTTAGCATGGTCGCTATGAGTGTGTCTTGGAGAGGCAGAGCTCCGAGAACTACATGTCCTGAGGACTTCATACGGAGCATCATTCTGTCCTCACAATCATCGCGTCACTCCTAATCTACGAGTTGTGTCAAAACTCTTCAGGGGATTTCCAGCCCCTCACTGGGCAGTGTCATTGGCACTCGAAGTAATCGTGATTGGTCTTTTGCGAACATCATTGCTGGAGTGGATTAATGATTCATCCACCACCTCCGGAAAGGAGTTAGAATGTAGAGTTTTAGAAGCCCCCACCAGCCTTAGAAAGAATTTGGAGATGTGGATTGTTAGTAAAAGTTGGGTTAAGATGTTTTGGCAAAGGGCTTCGATATAGAAAATCCTGGGGAACAACTTAAAGTCCTTCCCGCTGCCCTCAGATCAATATGTAGAGCTCTCAGCTCCCTCTCCAACACCGTGTCTGCCTGGATGCTGCCATGTTCCCGCCATGATGATAATGGACTGAACTTCTGAACCTGTAAGCCAGTCACAATCAAATGTTTTCCTTTATAAGAGTTGTCTTGGTCATGGTGTCTGTTCCCAGCAATGGAAACGAAGACAGGAACAGGAACATAGCAGCCGGACGAGTACTAGCTAATGTGTCTCTCTTGCTAAAGCTGGTGTAGTGATCAAGGTGATGATTAATTTCTTGTACCCATTTTTGCCCTCAGATTCCTGGATATGATTTAATAAAAAAAATGGGTAACGAGTAGCTGTGTACCCTGAGGATTTGAAGTAGAAATGACTGATTGTTTTTACATAAAAGTTTAGGTTTGTGATATTTTTAAAAAAGATTTTTATAAGATTACTTTTTAAGATATATAATAAAACAATTGATTCTTTCTCTGTGACTGTAAATTTGCAGGCTGGCAGAAAAGAAAATGGTTCACAAAGTCACCTTGCTTGTTTACACTTTATTAATTTATAACAAGTTTCTTAGTTATGATTATATGTGGGTTCTTGGGAATAATTTGTCTTTCACCTGTACTGTGTAAAAAGTTTATTCATGTAAAAGGCATTGTGGAACATACTGTGCTTTTTTAAATAATCTTTCACTAGAAGAAAAATAGAATGCAACCACGTTGTGATTTTTGTACTGCTTGAAAGATTTTGCTCAGATATATAAACTGTGGGGGAGAGGGGAAATAAAGTTGGTGGAGCTTTGCTCCATCCACCAAATGTGTGTGTGTATGTGTATGTAAAGTGGTTGGAGTTTGTTAAGCTTGGATCATCTACTGTATGTGTGGGCGTGCCTGTGTGTGCACATGTGTGAGTTTGTGTGTGTGCATGTACATGTGTGTGAGCACATATGTGCATGTGTGTCCATGTGTGTGAGCACATATGTGCCTGTGTGTCCATGTGTGTGAGCACATATATGCATGTGTGTACATGTGTGTGTGTCCGTGTGTGTCCCATGTGTGTGTGTCCGTGTGTGTCCGTATGTGCACATGTATGAGTGTGTGTGTGTCTGTGTCTGTCTGTCTGTCTGTCTGTCTGTCTGTCTGTGTTCCTTCATCCCTTTTGCCAGCTCCACATACTTTCTTATCAGCCCCAAGGAATATTTAGACAGCCTGGAGAATCAAGCTTTGTTTCCTCAGAGAAAAGTCTGCTGAGTGATCAGTCACCAACTCTACACGGCACCTCAGTTTACCCATTGTGTCAAAGCTGGTTTTGACATCCGAGCATTCTTATTCTTTCACATTTGAGTGCTAAGTGGGAATGCTGATAAAAACACCAAGTAGAAAATGCAGACACTTGCTCAAGAGGCACGGTGTTGCCATCTGTTAGTCACCAATGTTGGCAGGGTGGCTCAACTGCCAATCTGCAACCCCTCTGCCACATACACACACCTCAAATCTTCCATGGTGTTTTAATTTGCAAAGGAGAAAAATAAACAGCTTAAAAAAAAACAACAACCAAGTAATCTTGTTTCAGTTCTTCCTAAGCCCCTTTCCCCGGTGTCAAGAAATGTTAGGGCGATGAGAGGGCAGGCTTGACTTTGCTTTGTTGAATAGGGTGCAGACTGAACGAGAGAGCACACTATGCTTATCTAGGTAGGTGCTGTGGCACACAGTGGGTGCTTTGTGGGTGTCCAAGGGATGATTTTACTCTCTCCAAATGGTACCTACATGTGCCTCCTATGCCATCTACTTCCTCACATACAGTCTCTTGTTTGTTGATCTCACACTGATTGTTCTGTAGGACCCTTTCTGATGCTCCCTCTTTTCTCAGCACCTTGCACAGCCAGACCCGCCTGTTGGCTATTGTACCCCCTCTTCTAGCTCTCAGAAATACTAGGAATACCTGTCAAGCCTCACTGGCACTTTTGAGCCCATATTATAGGTCAGACACATCTGGATTTAATTTCTGATTTTCTCATGGGGTCTCTGTCTGACTTTAGACCACTGGTTCTCAGTCTTCCTAAGGCTGTGACCGCTTATCACAGTTCCTCATGTCGTGGTGACCCCAAACAATAAAATATGTCATTGCTACTTCATAACTGTAATTTTGCTACTGTTACGAATGTTGATGTACATATCTGATTTGCGGGTGTTCTGATTTGTGACCACCCCCAAAGGGGTTTGTGACCCACAGGTTGAGAACTGCTGCTTTAGACAAAGAATCCAGTTATATGAATTAGTTTCTTCATCTGCAAAGCTAGAAAAAAACGGTAGTGCCTGCCTCTTTATCCTATTAGGAGAATTAAGTGAACTGGCTTTGTAGCAAGGAATTAGAACACAGTTTGACATCTTCTTAGCACTTGACAGACACTCGCTTTTAAAGTTATAATTATTATGGTCATAATGCTTTGAATTATCAGTCACTTTGAGAATTTTCTATTTTCATCTGTGAGACTAAATGCGTTTTGGTTCAATTCAGAGTGCCTTCGGAGAACTTCTCCTGAGTTGTGGCAAAGTGAACTCATGTATGAAATGCATGTAATTTCACTCCCAGAGTTAGCATGTAAGAGGAAAAATAGTCCTGATCAAAAACACTCTTGCAAGTCTTCTGAGCCAGTCATAAACACCTCTCTGTCTTTGAATATGTACATGAGTATTTTAAAAAATTAAAAACTATGCTCCTCAAAGAACCGAGAGTCAGTAAGAAGAGAAGACACTTCAGTACTGCCATTACCCTGCCGTCAAGGAGCTAGCCAGGAAGCTATGTGAAGACTCTAAGACTGCTCCCTTGTCTGATGGGCAATCCCATCTGATTCCTCTCCTCTCCTCAGCCTCCATTTTGTGTGAGCTCAGAGTGAGGATTTGAGGGATGGCAAGTTCGAAGTTACTCAGGGTTAAATTCTCCTTCTAGCGCCTTGAATTTTCCTACCATAATACAAAGCTGTATAAGACAAAGTGTGAACATTCCATTTTAGTTTCTTTCCTTGTCGCTGTGACAAAGTACCCCGGCAAAAGCAACTGAGGGGAAAGAGGCTTATTTTGGGTTATGTAATTCAAGGGCACAGTCCGTTATGGGGAAATCAGGGAGCAAGAGATTGAGGAAGTTGACCACATTGCACCTGCAGTCACAAAACAGAGAGAGATAAATCTCAGACAATCTCATGCTCTCCTGTCCAAACATTACAGGATACTATGTAGGGAATGGTGCTTCCCACAGAGATGTGTTGAATCTGGAAAGGCTTGTTTCTTTATTGGATATCAGAGCTTGGAATGGGCTTGCAATGCCTCTTGACTAGACAGTGCCTAAGAGATGGGGAATTAGCTCGGTGGATAAAGCACTTTGTGTGTACCAGAGTTTAGATCCTCGGGATCCAATAAAAGCTGATTTGGGAGCAACCATCTCCCTGTGATGCCAGCTCTCAAGAAATCAAGACAGAGCATCTCTGGGAAACTTGGCTGGCTAAACAATTGGGGATGGGCTCCCCTAGATATCCTGAAGGCAAGTGGGACTTCCACAAGTAATGACTGTGCGAGCTTTCTTTGGTGGCTGTCTATGTATATTAAATGCTCATAGGGACCTTTGCCATAAGATTTTCTTGTGAACGTTAACATGAATTTCTCATGCTAATAAATAGTAAGGAATAGATCCAGAAGAAATATAAAGGAATTTGTTCTTTCACCGGAATAAAAAGCATAAATAGACATTACAAAATTCCTGGAGGAATACATCACTTGATGGCAGCTGAAGGGATAAAGGCTTTATTTTGGCAGCCCAAGGATTGTCAGTGCAAACCCCTGTGTCAGATAGATCATAGTGACTGAGCAGCTCCTGATTGTGGTAGGTGATGGCAGGAGCTAGAAGCTGTCTGCTCAGAAGAGAGCAGACCAGGAAGTAGAGAACCATAGACATCAAGGTGGTAAACCAGAAAGCCCAAGTCTAAAGACCCTAGAGTTAGTCTTCACCTTAAGATGACTCCACAGCCAATCAAAATGGGACCACCAGTTGGAAATGGAGTGTTCCAACCCAGAGCCTGTTGGGAACATTTCACATCCCCACACAGAGTTAAGTCTCTGGATGAACTGTGTGTTCCTGTTTTGTAAGCAAATAGCTTCATCTCCCTCCTTTTAGCTAGTCTCTTATATCCATGTATTTAAATGAATTAATCTACAGTTTCTGAAGTCTCCATGCCAGGGAAAATTCGGGGTGTCATTTATAACTGCAGGCTGACCCTGTTCCAAAATAATGACCCTGAGACTTACTATAAATGCCCAGGCCACAACTTTGTCTCATTCCCCAACTAGCTCGTAATTTCACTAACCAATTTATTCTATTCTATGGGTGCCATATAGCTGGTGTCATTTCCTCGGTTTCATGAGTCTGTCTCTTCAGAGTTCTGGGGGAATCCTTTCCCACACATGACTCAATCCCAGAATTCCTCTCTTCCTACCAGAACTCCCACCTTCTATTTCCTGCCTCAGCTGATAGGCCATTAGCTTTTATTGACAGGTGATACTTTGTATAGAAACACACAAGGGGCTTTCTCTACAGTCAAGTGAGTGGAGTTGAGAGCTTCTGGGCCAGATCAAGGAAACAATACCGTCTTTTGCAACACTGTTTCATTAATACACTGGGAAAGATGGATGAATCAAAGATTCTTGCTTCATTGATGGCTTTGAGTTTTTAAAACCCCTTCCCAGGTTCCCCTTCTTAATTCCGCCAATTTTCAACATAGATGTGGATCACAAAAACCCTTTCCCAGGTTCCTCTTCTTAATTCTGTCAGTTTCTAACATACATATGGGTCACACTGCTTTCAGACAATCGGTTTTCTGCCTCGCTGAAAAGAATTATGTCTTCCTAAGCTCTTTGTAGCCTCTTAGCTATAATCACTTGTCCTACCCAAAGGACCAGCCTTATTTGTGAGTTTGAAGTCTTGGCTGTGTAAGATATGTTATTCAAACCAAACATTTGTCTTGTTTAATAGACCCCTGTTAAAATCCCTTCTGCTGCCTCCTAAATCCACGCTCTTTTTCTGTCACCAAAACTGTTTCATGACCTACAGTTATTTCATCCTTGAATGAAAAGACAATTGGTCCAAGTTTAGTATTGTGTCATGAATACGAGTATTTCCCAACCCCCATGAATTACTTCAACCATAGTGGTGGGGGTTGGGGGAGCTTTCAAAGCAGATTTCCACAGATGAAGAGATGGAAATAAAAGTCTGGATGAACCCTTCCTTAGTGGTCTGAATAAGAAATCAATTCTTGTGTGTCTTAGACAGGGTTTCTATTCCTGCACAAACATCATGACCAAGAAGCAGGCTGACCCAAGGAAGTCAGGACTGGAACTCAAGCAGGTCAGGGAGCAGAAGCTAATAATGCAGAGGCCATGATGAGATGTTACTTACTGGCTTACTTCTCCTGGCTTGCTCAGCTTGCTTTCTTATAGAACCCAAGACCACCAGCCCAGGGACAGCACCACCCACAATGGTCTGGGTCTCCCCACCTTGATCACTAGTTGAGAAAATGCATACAACTGGGTCTCATGGAGGCATTTCCACAACTGAGGCAACTTTTCTGTGGTAACTCCAGCTTGTGTCAAGTTGACACACAAAACTAGCCAGTACAATTGACCCCCTGTCAACTTGACACACAAACATCACTATTAAGCCTTGACTCTTACTTTCTTATTCATCCCCAAGATCTAAATAACTTTGAGAGTCTCGCAGTTTTTACATATTTAAAGTTCAATCCCTTTAACATATCCAATATCTTTTAAAATTCAAAGTCTTTTTACAATTCAAAGTCTTTTTAAAATTCAAAGTCTATTAACTATGGACTCCACTAAAATACTATTCTTCCTTCAGGAAGGAAAAATGTCAGGGCACAGTCACAATCAAAAGCAAAATCCAACTAACTGTTCAATGTCTGGGATCCACTCACGATCTTCTAGGCTCCTCCAAGGGCTTGGGTTACTTCTCCAACTCTGCCCTTTGTAGCACACATCTAGGCGGTCTGTAGTGGCTATTCCTGGTTGTCAACTTGACTATCCAGAATGAACTACAATCCAGAATTGGAAGGCTCACCTTTGATCCTGATCTTGAGGCTGGGAGATACAAGTTTCTGACCTGGATCTTGGCCTAGAGATCTTGAGGCAAAGTGACTATGAGTCCCAAGGAGTTTAAGGCAAGGAGATCTCTGAGTTCACGGTCACCTTGGACAAAGCAAGTCCCAGACCCAGGTGTGGGGTACACACTTTTGATCTGGGACACACCTTCTGCTGGAGACTTATATAAGGACATTGGAAGAAGAAAGAGTCTCTCTTTTTTTGCCTGCCTGCCTGCATACCTCCTGGGACTGAGTCACTGATAGAGCCTTGGACTTCCATTCACAGCTGCTACTGATCATTGTTGGAGAGTTGCACTACAGAGTGTAAGTTATCAACCAATTCTCTTACTATATAGAGACTGCTCATAAGTTCTGTGACTCTAGAGAACCCTGACTAAGCCACTGTGCTTTTACACTAGTGCTGGGGAAGAGGTGGTGGTCAGCTGTCTGAGTTGGGATTTGTGTCATATCTGATATCGACTGCTCAGATCATGATTGACTGCTCAGATCTTTTTGTTGTTTCTCCCTGGACTGGTACAAGAACAGCCTCTCTGAGCTGTCACATATTTGATGTCCCAGGTCCTCCGTGTGGAAGCTTCATAGGGTTCCTATGAAGTCATTGATCCTTCTGAAGAGAGGACTCCACAATGAGGTAAACCACCAGCTTGATTAACTTTGTGTCTTTTATATCCAAGACAGTACAGCGGTGGAAACTACCAGCATCTCTGCCAGCCAGGCTCTTCAGGACAAGTCTCTGGAAGCCGCGTGGAAATAGGTTTCAATTAGAAGAAATAATCCACTAATAGGTAGAAATAGTCCAAGAATAAAATTGACTGAGTGATATGCTGCAGAGGCTCAAATGAGGAATGCACTCACTACTGTCTATGCAGTTTAGTATATGTGCAAGGAATCATGGGAGCATCTGCCTCAACATGTCCTCAACATGGAAAGCCAGGATTCCACCAGACTAGGACAAAATCTCCATCAGGAAAGATAGACCTACTTTCTCATTTACCTTCGTTATTTATTTACTTGTTTATTTGTTTATTTATGGTCCTGTGGACTGGACCTAGGGTTTCATATGTGCTAAGGGAGGGTCCTAATATTGAGATATAACCACAGGCTATTTTAACTTTTTCTGTGAGAGATCTCACCACGCAGGCCCGAAAGCCTTGAAGCTCACTCCATAGAACAGGCTGGAATCAGACTCAGAAAGAATCAGCTGTCCCTGTCCCCCGAGTGCTGGGATTAAAGCCACCTACCTCCACACTTGGCTTTTAACTTCCTCATTTTTGAGATAGGGTCTATCAAAGTTTCCTAGACTGGCCTTGAACTTGGTCTCTCTGTCTCGGCTTCCTGAATAGCTGGGGCTAAAAGGCTGAGATATCACCAGACCTGATGACAATGATTGTTCTTGATTTTCTTTTTCCTTTTCCTTTTCTTTTTCTTTCTCTTTGGAGGCGGGGAGGGTTGTAGCTGATGGGTCTTCTCTGCTCAGCTTCCTGTATTTATAGTGACCCTAAGGCACTTCCACAAAGAACCTGATATTTGGGGTAACTGCACATACAAAAGGCACTCTTGGAGATTGTGGTGTGGTCACCGTTTTTGCATCTGAACATCAAAAAAATCGAAAGACAGACAGACAGATGGACACACACATACACACACACACACATATACATACATGTAACAAAGTCTATCACGGAGTGCAAGTGTCTCCCTTCCCTGAATTTTCCTCTCTCCCTTAGAGGAAGTAAACATCCTCTGACAGCAGGCCTAACAGTTACTCCAGTGTAGCTGCTCTGGGCTGGCTGGCTAACTTGGGATTTGGTTCCCGCTGGCCCTGTGATCTTGCAGATTACACAAATGCAGTCCGTCCCCTGCCTCCTTCCCCAACAGTGATCGTGAATCCCCTCCCGGGCTGTGTTTGAAGTCAGAGCTGAATGTCTTGATAGTGTCCCCCTCCAGGGGAGAAGTCTTTACTGCTGGCACTGACAGTTATTGCCAAACAGTGCCTGGAGATGCTGCAACTGTAAACATTTTACCATCTTTGCTCCCTGTGAAGTGACGGTACGGCTCCCTACACCTACAGAGAGAGAGAGAGAGAGAGAGAGAGAGAGAGAGAGAGAGAGAGAGAGAGAGAGCTTTTAAGGTCTACGACTTAAAAGCTTCACTGTGCTGCAAATCCAGACCCCTTTCCCGGGGTTGCTTGTCGGTCTCCTTACATTCTTTTGAAATGTTCAAAGAAGGATTCAGGGGCTCCGATACTCAATTTTCTTTAAAGTAAAAGGTATCAGTGAGTTGAGGGTTTTATTTGACAGGAAGGTAAGAAGAAAACGGCTATGTTTTGTGGCTCCCTCAGCACCCTCTCCCTTTGGCTTAGTTCGAAAATGCTTGAGTGTTGTATCCATAAACTTGCAGCAGCTGTGGTTCCCTGCCCAAGACCCTTGCGGAGCAGAGGAAGGTAAAATAAAAAAAACAAAAACCCTCATAAAACAGAGAGAAGGGGAATGAGCCAGGAGGAGTGCAGTGTTCTATGCTATCTCCATGAGCACAGCAGCCTGGAATTCAGAAGCGAGCCAGGCCATTGTGAGAATGGAGAACAAAGGCCCTGTTTTATTAGACTAGATGTGTAGAAGACTTCCCTGCTCACTGGAGCAGTTTTTATCAGCGTCCTTAAAGAGGAAAGTTGACTAAGAGAATAGATACTAATGAAGAGTCATCCAGTCAGCGGGAAGCAAAGGCGCTCTGATTTACTGTTTTCCCACATCTGACTACAGTTCATTAGAAATTTCATTAGAAAAGCTTAATTAAAAACTCTTCCACACAAAGAAAAAGAAACTTGGCCAGACTGTAGCTTCTAGGTAAAATATAGGTCTCCAGAAACAAGGATACCATAGATCTCTGCCTGAAACCTGTCCCACTTCGTTGAGTGCTGTGGAGAAAAGGAAGCTCAAAGCCCACATGGTCAGCCTCAGGGCGAAAAGGTCCTAGAAAACGGAGAGAATTTAATTTCCAACCACCGATTATATAACAAGGACGTGTGTGATTCACGCTCTTCAAACACCACAGAATAGACCCTTTCCCAGTGTTTGGAGGAGAGAGAGAAAATGACTTTGCTCCTTTGAGGAACCATGGATAGCTATGTCCAACTTCATAGTGTCTCAGAGACTAAAGGCTGGGGGAGAGGTTTGGACAAGGTCAAAGAGAGGAAGGATGGCTGGTGCCTGGCAGTAGCAGGAATGTGAAGTTAAGTACTCACAGTATAAAAGGGCTTGGGGCTGGAGAGATGGATCAATGGTTAAGAGCACTGACTGCTCTTCTAGAGGATCCAGGTTCAATTCCCAGACCCACATGGCAACTCACAACCGTCTGTAACTCCAGTACTCAACATCCTCACATAGACATACATCAAGGCAAAACACCCATGCACATAAAACAAAGTTAGAAAGTAAAGGGGCTTATCAGTGAATGTGAGTGCTGCGGATCTAGAAGCCCAGACCACAGGGTGGTGCTGGCCACAGTAGTATTGAGGGGTTTCTTCCTGCCACAGATAAAACCCTCTTGGAAAGACCCTAATAAGGTCACACATGTTGACTCTAAATATTGTCAAGTTGACATTCAAGATCATTTCGGGGGCAAAAATTAACCAACCAGAACAGTAAGTATGTGTGTGGATGTATGGGTGTGTGAATTGGTGGGCGTGTCTTTGTAACCTTAGTAAGAACCTATTTTTTAAGTACTCACTTGATGGATAACTGAACACCATTGGCAATGTATACAAAATGTGTTTCCATATGCTCAGGGAATCTTGAGTTTAGAAAAGGACAGAGTATGTCCTCTCCATGTGTAGCTGTCTGTCTCTGTCTCTCTCTCTCTGCCTCTCTCTCTCTCTCTCTCTCTCTCTCTCTCTCTCTCTCTCTCTCTCCCCGTTTTCCCTATTAACCCATTAGCCCTGCCACACAGCCCTAAAACAGGTCCCTAACCCCTTTCTATCATACAACTCTCCCTAGGATTCCATAAAACTTTTTTTCTTTCATGCAGATTCTAGCAAGGGCTATTTGGCATATCAGAAATTAACATTGTGAAATGTTTTAAATGCCATCTGTTATTTAAAAAATATTAAGCCCATTACACGGCAATACACAGAGCATATTTTTATGATAACTATATTATTCCAACAACAATTACAGGGGAGAATGAAGTGCTTCTGCATTTTGTTAATCTTGTCATTGTCCTGCTTAATAGGAAGCAGCTGTGTCTGCTTAGCCTGTTGCTGGTCCGCTGTTCAGTGCGGAGTCTCTCTCTCTCTCTCTCTCTCTCTCTCTCTCTCTCTCTCTCTCTCTCTTCCCCCCTCTCTCTCCCTTCCTCTCTCCCTTCCCCCCCTCTCTCTCCCTTCCCCCCTCTCTCTCCCTTCCCCCCTCTCTCTCCCTTCCTCTCTCTCTCTCTCTCTCTCTCTCTCTCTCTCTCTCTCTCTCTCTCTCTCTCTCTCTCTCTCTCTCTCTCTCCCCTCTCAACTCTCTCCAGGCAAGGCACTAGTGTTTTGGTGCTGCCCCTGTTGCGACACCAGCCTCCACTTTCAGGGACAGAGTCATGCTTGGAGGCTTTACTTCCTGCAAGGCTATCTGAATTCCACAAGACTCTTCATTTCTTCTCTATTTATCTTTAATTTGTGCTCAACCCATACATAAAACATTAAAAAATATTTTTATTAAGAGGTGTCCTCTAGGGCTAGAAGACATGCATGTGGACACTGTATTGTGTTTAAGTCACATCAGTGATACCTATTTCCTTAAATGTTTATCAAATTCCTCTAGTTTTTAAAAGTATTTTTCTAAAACTTTATTATTCATTCTTTGGTAATGTTATACATGAATACCATGTATTTAGACCACATCCACTGTGAAACCATCATCTTTTCCCAGATTCCCTGACCCAAGTCCATCTTCTCTTCCCCTTCCTTCTCCTCTTCTTCTTCATCTATCCAATTGGTGAATCCAATTTAGTGTTTCCCAAATGCACAGGGGAAAAAGTGACCATTCGATGCTTAGGGGGAAATGGAAAACATCTGCCACAGCCCTTCCTTCTCATGGGTCAGGAAACACCAAAGAAGACTGCGAGAGCCAGAGGGTGTGTTGTCTTCTAGACAGGATGGGGCTGTTGGTCTCATGAACTCACAACAACGGTGGTTGTCCACACAAGACCCGGCAAGACAACATTCCAGCAGGAAGAGAGGAGGGCTGACAAGGGCCTCACCAAAAGCATTCCAAACCCACTGTTTCTGTCATCTTGCGTGACTAGCTTGCATTCAATCCCCCTGTGCTCTAAAGGAGAGTATCACTGGGCAACAGCTCACAGCCCTGGAGAACCCTCCCATGGGTGGGAACCATGAACACTCAGGGAAAAGATTGACCTCTCGACTCTTTTTCTTCCTAGATTTATTTCTCAAATGTCTCTGTGGAGCAGCTGGTGAAGCAGGAGGTGGTGAGGAGGATTAGGGGGAGGGAAGACTAGTTGGAATCTAGGCTATTTGGAATTTAGCAGGGATTAGCATGCCCATGGCTGTAGAGGCCATTCCTCTGGGCCACCTAGCAAAAGAATGTCTCTGCATCTACAACAGAAGGAGACTCCACCCACAGCAAGGGGTTCACTTTATGGACTGGCTAAAAGGGTTTGCTTGCTTGTTTGTTTGCTTATTTGATTATTGAGTTTCCAAGAAAAGTTTATTATAGATTTTTAAGTGGGAGCTTAAGAAATGGAAACAAAGTCACGAGGTTTGATACAAGCCAGCATGGAGGTGGGCCACGAGACAGACCAGCAGCCACATGGCCAGGGGCTGAGAAAAATGAAGGAAGGAAGCCAAAGTAACAGGAAAAATATACTTTGGCTCAGGCCAGCATTAGAAAGCAATGACAGATGAGGGAAAGGAAAAAAAAAATAAGAAAAGTTACGCTTTTCCGAGTCAGAACTCAGAAATGCTGGCAGACCTGGATGTATTTGCTTATTAGATAAAGTGGGGGGAGGGAGGGATAGAGAGCACAAGTCCAATAACAGATGTAGTCTATAAATAAAATGGAATTTATACTAGAACTAAAAAATAACGGGCTGATCGTGGTAGTTCAGGTCTTTAACTCCTGCACTTGGGAAACAGAGGCAGGTGGATTTCTGGGAGTTCCAGGCCAGCCTGGTCTACATAGTGAGACTCTGTCGATGATGATGATGGTGGTGGTGGTGGTGGTGATGATGATGATGATGATGATGATGATGATGATGATGATGATGAAATACAGTTTAACAGTTCTTTCTTCTACAAAGAAGTAAGATTTATTCATTTTAATAATTTTACTTACTGTCAAAAACATCACAATCAGGGTTGGGGATTTAGCTCAGCAGTAGAGCGCTTGCCTAGCAAGCGCAAGGCCCTGGGTTCAGTCCCCAGCTCCGAAAAAAAAGAAAAAAAAATCACAATCTGTTTTCAATTGTAAGTAGATAAAGCTTCCTAAAAGTATCCTCCATTTTCCAACTAGTCAGGATCTAGTCCGCAGCAAACACCAAGAATCGATTTTCATTTCCTTTCAGAATCAAAAGCCCAGAACTGGAAACCATCTGACGCTAGGTTTTCCAAAACCAAGGCAGAGCAATCTCCGAGCCATAGTTAGCAACGGAGAGGCAAAGCTGGGAAGTCTGCAGAGCAGAGAGCTGCCACAGGGCACACCTGATATGGAGAAGCACGTGCACCCTCTTCTCTCTCCCCACGGAAAGATTCATCAGGCAGGATTGATAATCACCCATTGAGAGCAGTAAGAAAAACCTCCCCTTTGAGCTCTCTGGTTCTCCCTGCTTTTCCTTGCTGCAGAGGAACGTATTTCCTGGCGGGTATTCTTAGGGTACATGTCTGGCTCCTGGACTCACTGCCTAGTGTTTAGGCAGCCTGTACTGAAGTTAAAATTCAGTGCTGGAGATGAGAAAGTTGATCATTGCCATGGTGCAGAAGGACAGTATAGGAGCCAGAAAGCCCGAATCGTGGCCATTTGCAGCCGATCTGTCCTGTGAGGCCATGACAGCCGGAGGCAGGCTAGACAGACGAGCATATGGCACCAAAACCTTAACAGAGGTTACCTCTGAGTTTTAGCATATCTGGTAGTTCCTGTTCCCTTTCTTTTTGCTTATCTGTACTTTGCACTTTCTCGAATGCTCTTCTCTGCCCCAAGTGTCTGCCCTTCACATCCTACCTCTAGTGTATCATCGAGTTTGAGGCCAAAAGAAATCATGTCACAATTGTTGGGTTTTTAACACGTTGGACATTTCTATATCTTTTGGTAAATATCTGGGCAGTGTTCCTTGCTAACCGTTGGCTCACGCTACTTGGTTGAAAGTTTACTGGATAAAGAGATGTTGGGACTGATGGGCCTGACGTGTGTGTCTGTGGGGGTTGTGTCCTGAGAGGATGGACATGTGGGGTAGTGAGCAGAGGGGAGACGCACCCTGAATTGGTCAGCGCCTTCTAGTGTGTGGCTACCACCATGAAAAGCTGGCAGGAGGTGCCCTATGTGCTGGGCAGCCCTTCGCCTTGTACTGAACGTTAGTCTACAGCATCTTCAACCCTGGAGCAGACTCCATGTATGCAGTTGTCCAAGAAATTCTCCAGGCTTTCAGCCCTGGTGTAGCACTCATGAAATGTATCGCTCTCTGGATTGGGAGCCTCTCCAGTGTACAGATGGCCATTTCTGGGCTATCCATCTTCTTAGCATGTAAGCCTCTCCAATAATTCATATATATATATATATATATATGTGTGTGTGTGTGTGTGTGTGTGTGTGTGTGTGTGTGTATCAGAATGACGTATACATGTGTTCCTATGTCCTGATTTAGTCCTCTGTAGAACCCTAGTATGCTACCTTCTATACATAAACTTGGTATTGTATAACTTAAAACCAGTAGCATGAACAGGAGAGAGGAGAGATGGCTCAGTGTATAAGAACACATGCCCTGCCAGCAGGAGGAATTCAGTTCACGCCCTTTCCTATGTTTAAAAGCCTGCCATGATTGCAGACAGATGCCCGTAACTCCAGTACTGGAGGATGGAGACGGTCAGGCAAGCAGATCCTGCTGTTCACCAGGCTAGAAGAAACTGAGCTTCTGGTGGAGGGAGGGACCCTGTCTGGAAACAGTAAGACAGAGAACAGTACGAGAAAGATAGCCAATGTCTAACGTGGCCCCTGCATGCACATTCATGGGTTCATACATGTTCACACTTGTGTGTGTGCAATATACACAAAAGACACACACAACATACAAAACACACACACACACATACACACACACACACACACACACAAAAGAAGACAAAAAAGCAAAGCCTAGAACCATTATCTCTAATGCTTACAGGATTCAGGGGAAGGGAATGTTTGTGTTTCTGTCATAAAGGCGTGCTGGGTATATGGCAAAGAGGGAGCCAGTCTGAGGAGGTCAGTCTGTCATCACCTACAGCTCATTTGTGCCTTGTTAAACACATCGTTGATGGATGTTCTGGCCTTTCAAGGCAATCCAAAGCTCCACTCCAGAGTTCATTTTGAAAGCTTATTCTCTGTACTGACAAACCATCGTGCTTTATTTTAATCAGCGAGTTGGCCAGAGAGAAGGTGCCTCACCTCTCCTTCAGGCTCCCAGCTAGCAACCTCAGCGGGGATTCACCCCACTCATATGTTACATTGTGTTCCCTCCATTCTCTGTTTTAATTATTGAGAGCAACTGAGTGATGCTCACAGCTGAGCGTAAATACGTTCAATGGGTGAGTCAAATCTTTTCTTAAAATGTCATCTGTTTATTTATTCATTTATTTTTACACTTCATATTTTATTCCCCTCCCAGTCCACCCCTGAGGACTCTACATCCCATACCTCCTTCCCCCCCAACTCTCCGTGTCCCCTGTCTCCACAAGGATGTCCCTACCCCACCCGCCCCACCCACCCCACCAGATCTCTAAACTTCCTGGGACCTCCAGTCTCTTGAAGGTTAGGTGTCTCTTCTCTAACCAAACCTAGACCGGGGAATCCTCTGCTGTACATATGTTGGAGGCCTCATCTCAGCTGGTGTATGTTGCCTGATTGATGATCCACTGTCTGAGAGATCTCAGGAGTCCAGGTTAATTGAGACTGTGTGTCCTCCTACCGGGTCACCCTCCTCCTTAGCTTCCTCCAGCTTTTCCCTAGTTTAACCGGAGGGTCAACAGCTTTTCTGTTCACTGGTTGGGTGTACATATCTGCATCTGACTCAGCTGTTTGTTGGGTCTTTTGGAGAGCAGTCATGGTAGGTCCCTTCTTGTGAACACCCCATAGCTTCAGTAATGGTATCAGGTCTTGGGGCCTCCACTGGATCTGGATCCTATTTTGGGTCTGTTGCTGGACCTTCTTTTCCTCCGTCTCTTTTCCATTTCCATCCCTGCATTTTTTTTCAGACAGGAAGAATTATGGGTCAGAGCTCTGGCTGTGGGATAGCAACCCCACCCCTCACTTGATGCCCCGTCTTTCTGCTGGAGGTGGATTCAATAAGTTCCCTCTCCCCACTGTAGGGCCTTTCATGTAGGGTCCCCCCACCTTGAGTCCTGAGAGTCTCTCATTCCCCAGGTCTCTGGTATCTTAGGGCTAATTTTTGTTCTTTGTTATTATTGTTTCAGCCTCGAAACTATACCTTTCATTTATTCCTTAAGAATTTTGCATACATATAGTTTGTCTTGATCATACTTATCCTCTCTTTGCTTCTCCCCAACTGCTCCCAGATTGCAACCATATTTCCAGACCTCATCTCCTCACCCTCCTCTTCGTCTTCCTCCTCACTCTCCTCCTCCTCCTTTTTCAGAACCCACTGGAGTCCAGTTTGTGCTGCCCATATCCACATGGGTGTGAGGTCATCGGAGCACAACTGAGGAAAAAATCTCTCTTCCTTCTCAAGCAGCTGCCAACTGCCAGTAGCGTTTCAGCCTAGGGTAGAGACCCAGGAGCGCTACCCACCTTCCACACTGGCATCTTGACTGGGTTACCGTGTTCAGGCAAACCCCAGCTGCTTTGGGGTTCCAGGTGCGATGGC
This sequence comes from Rattus norvegicus, assembly GCF_021556685.1. Classification (NCBI taxonomy): domain Eukaryota; kingdom Metazoa; phylum Chordata; class Mammalia; order Rodentia; family Muridae; genus Rattus; species Rattus norvegicus. Next base: position 37,379,925 of record NC_141545.1, read on the forward strand.
CTTGTCATGTCCCAGAGGCAGCTTCTCTGGACTCTCCTTACAAACCTATCAGGCAGCTCCGTTAAAAGTTAACATTCTAAGGCATAGTCCAACAGTGTCACATAAAACGTTTGTACTGTTAGGCATGGGTGCACATGCCTTTGATCCCAGCACCCTGGAGGTAAAGGCAAAGGCAGCTGGATCTCTGTACATAGACCAGCCTGGCTGACAGCAGAAAAGCACAAGCTAGCCAAGTCTAGGAAATATCACCATCTCTCAAAAATTTGTTTTTAGTATTATACAATCTACCCAGCCATTTATACTGTAAATATTGTTAATAATGTGTTCTTTCTTTTTAAACTATAAGTTTATATCTTTTGTGTGTATAGTTTTACAAATATCTTTAAAACATATATTAGATACAGGTAGTGGCAGAGAGATAGATGGAGAAGGGGGATCCTTTGGGTTGTTTTGTTTTGTTTTGTTACTTTTTATTTTATTTTATTTTATTTTGTCTTTTCACCTGTAGACTTCGTTCTGCATTTAGGCCCTTAAACCACATGATGGTGTATACTAGGACATCATTGGAAACACATAAAACTCCATTTCCACCAAGGTTTAATATCTAGCCATATGGCTACAATATTTCTTACAAGGATTCCTCTCCTTATTGAAACTGTTCCAACATTCGAAACATATGACACTCCGTGCTGAAATTCTATTTGTGAACCAGGCCATCTGTAAGCAATCAGGAGATGCTTTTTTCCACAGGGCCACGCTATTCGCGTGGAGTGAATATATGATGTCTTGATAGAAGCATTAAAAAGGAGGCAGGAGGAAAATGCAAAGGTAGATTAAAATCCTGATGATAAAATAACTCCGTATTCTTCACCTTGAAATGGCACTGCGTGTTTGCGTGATGGCACACAGATGTGCCCCCGTGGAGCCCACCTCCCAGCAGATGTTACAAAGTTCTCTATGAGCAGTGGATGGATGTCTCCTTCGGAGCCCTCAGCCTGTGTGTGTTTCTTATGATTTATCACCAAATGCGTGTGCCTGTAAAGCCCTTTAAGCAAATTTATCATTTAGTAACAGTACAAAGCACACCTCATCTTCCTGCAGTGAGATTCCTCGTCTGGTTAACACTGCCCAGCTTCTTACACTGCCACCCCTACCTTGGATTCCAGACACACACAGCTAAATGGGACAAAGTTTATGCACAGCAAGAACTTGAAGGCTTCTCCAGATTAAGGACTTTGACCCTCTTTCCTTGTATGTCACGTTGTGTACATGTCATTCCTTCATTCTCAAACTCCTTCCTCCTTAGATGCTCTCCTCATGTTTGCTTGCCTGTCGCTGCTCTCCGTGCTCCAGTTGGGTCCCCCCTCTTTCTTTTAGAATATGCATAGCATCCCTCTGCCCAAACCCTCAGAGTACCTTTTATATCCACCTAATGCACGCATCTTTAAAAATTTAAATCTTCTGGTGAATTTGGCTTAATGCGGAAGTTCCTCAAGGCAAAAAGAGTGGGACTCTTCTATTCATTTACACCCAGAGTCCATCAGGTCCATAGAACAAAATAAATTTCTGGATTAAGCTAAAGGGGCTTCATCAGGATTGCTTTAAAAGTCCCTTCAGCGCTAGTATTTTAGTCTACCTATTGGGTAAATGATCGGAGAAGGGCCCATTATTCTTCATTTAAGGTGTGTGAAATGTCAGACTGCAGGCTCCAGCTCTATTCACAGCACAAATTTCTTATGATTTATTGGCTCTCCTTAGCCCTTGTGAACACCATCCATCACCGGGAAGCCCAGAGCTCCAGCCTTCCATTCGATTTGGGAATTGTGCCACCGCGAACATACCGAGTCTATTTTAAAATCTGGTAACTAACAATGCTGCCACCTCTACAGCAGCCTGTGGCTAAGACAGGGGGGGAGAAATCTATTTCTGGGTTGTGTTGTGCCAAAAAAAGGGCTTTTTTTTTTTTTGGTATGTGTTTACGGCAGTGGGTGGGTAGTTGCAGAACCTTCGAAGTGTGGAGCTTGACTTCTCATGACTCTTGGATCTTGGGTTCTGAGAACTGCCTTCCGCCTTCTCCACTGACCTCAGACAGAAAGCAGAGGCAGGTGGAGGAAGCGTATCCGATGTATACACTTCACTCCAAAAAATGGCGGGCATCTCGTTTGGCTAGAATAACTCCAGTGTAGCTAAGGATGAACCTGGAAATTACAGGACGTGAGACGTGTGTAACACGTAGAAGGCAATCTCGTACTCCGCTACTTGTTTCCAGATAGTAGAGGAGTTAACCCAGTACATCCCGGTGGATTTTGGAGTTGACACCCTGCCCTTGAGTATTATTCCCAGTTCTCTCATGAAACCTAGAGCCTGGGAAGACAGATTTTCTCACACTCCTTTTTATAGCTTGACTAGGAAGTATCTCCTAGGAGCTCAAGAACTGAAACACTTGGCCTCCATCTGATGACCTTCTTATGGAAAACGCTGGAAACTTTAGGAGGTATGACCTCTGTGGAGGAAGTAAGCCATGGAAGGGACATCTCTGAAGGTTAATTTTGGTCCCCAGGTCCTTCCTACCTGTCCACTCTCTCTTCCTACCTTTCCCTGCCTGCCTCTATGTATGTATGTATGTATGTATGTATGTATGTATGTATGTATATGTATCATCTATCCATGTATACATGTATCTGTACACCTATGTATCTATGCATCTATTTATCTGTGTATCTATGCATATATGTATCTGTGTACCTGTGTATCTATGTATCTACTTATCTCTGTGTATCTCTGTATCTGTGTACCTGTGTATCTATGTATCTATTTATCTCTCTGTGTATCTATGTATCTGTGTACCTATGTATCTATGTATCTATCTTTCTGTGTATCTATGTATCTATGTATTTGTGTACCTATGTATCCATGTATCTATTTATCTCTCTGTTATCTATGTATCTATGTATCTGTGTATCTATTTACTTCTCTGTGTATCTAACACCTATCTATTGATATTCTGTTTATCTATCTAATCTACCTAACATCTATCTAATCTATGAATGTATTTTCTATCTAATCTTTTTGCCTAATCTGCCTGCCTGCCTGCCTGTCTGTGTCTACTTATATATGTATTTTTTATCTATCCTCATATCTATCTATACATTTTCTACCTACCTACCTACCTTCCTACTTATATCTCAGTCTATGTCTCTATCAGCATGCTGCCCATCATAAGACAAGCATGCTTTGCTCTACCATGTGCTTTTACTGCTATGATGTTTTGCCTTATTATTACAGATGTCATATTAGTAGAAACCAGGATTATGGACTAAACCAAACCCTCTGAGACCATGAGCTGAAATAAACCTTTGCTCCCGTGAGTTGGCTGTATCGGGTATTTCACCACAGCAACACAAAGCCCAACTAATACATCACCCAGCAGCCTTCAGCTTCGACAGAGATTCTGTTAGTCTGTTCATTGCTTCAGGAAGAATGAAAGAGGAAAGAACTAAGTGAAGAAACCGGGTCAGACAGAGCTGTGGGAACCAGTTTTACCCTCTCTCGTCTTGCCTTAGGCCTCTTACTGGATCTTCTCTCTAATAAGCTTTTAATGACTCTTCCACCTGGTGTGTTTGGGCAAGTCATGCTGTCTACACCTTATTTTCCCCGTAAGCAAATCAATTAATCTCCATGCCTCCTTGCCCTTACCTTGTCTCTGTCTTACCCTGACAACTCCTGTTTCATTAGCGCTCCTGGAAAGTGCTCACCTCAATTTGTTTCTCCAGATGTTCTGGCCATCTCGTGTCAGAATAAGATGAATTCTGTTTAGGATGCTCGCCGTGCAATGTGAAATCTTACTTGGGATACTGATGGCTCCTCCCCAGGACAGCCACAACTACCGCTGATCTTCAGAGATGTAGAAGGTTTGAGAGACCTGTGCTGGCAGGGCCTGTTTCCCTCACAGTTCCTGAGGATCTGAGATGCATTAAAGAGACCCACAGACCCTCTTTGGGGTGACTCTTGTACCAAAAGGAGGTGCCCTGGTTTCAGTGCAGGTTTCCATACTGCAAGTGCATTTTCTAGAACCCGGGTGGGGTTTAGTAATGAATGAGTTAATGCATGCATAGCTACACCTATGATAGTAAAGAAAAGGAATTTGGGGGGAGGGGTTCTATGCGTGGGGTGGGGGTTTCACCTGTGCACTTTATTTTCATCTCATGGGTATTGGTGTTTGGCTTGCCTGCACACGTCGTGTTGGTACCTGGTATCCAGGCAGGAGAAAAGGGGGTTCAGATAACCTGAAGTTACAGGTGGTTGTGAACCACCATGTAAGTGCTGGGAATCAAAGCTGGGCTGTTTGTGAGAACAGTCAGTGCTCTTAACTGGCGAGCCATCTCTCCAGCCCCAGTAGTTATCTTATCAAGTGTGGTTAAAACGATACTTGAAGCTGTAGAGACTCAAGATCCGAGCAGCCACTTCCTTCAAATTTAGGTGGAATGCCACTTTAAGACCTCCCATGCTCTTAACTATGATGTTTTTAACCTCCCGAGTCCCTATTGTTAGCCAACATGGCCTCCAGGGTCACCCGATGCTAGAAAATAGAAAGGCACACTTTTTGTCTCCGAAAATATCTCATAAATTAATAAACTGACAGTTCCTATATAAAAGAATAGAGGGAGGCAAAAGCCATCCCGCCCACAGCTGAACTCTTTCGAGGTCCACAAAGTAGGGGGCAGTAAGAGAACAATTCAAGAAAGGGCTTAAAGCAAAAAAGCCATGCTTGGGAGGGAGCGGGGAGCCTTGAAACTACCGCATCAAAGGATGGAGAATGCTCACCCAGGTGCGCATTCTCTGGAGCGCATCTTCAGCTTTAGTTTTGATGGAGGAAGATGCTGCAGAGCAGAGCAACTGGTGTATGCTCAGGACAGCGTGAAAAGGTGGACACAATGCTAGTCAAGAACTAAGCATCCGCAGCAAGCCTCGCGAGAGTCGGAGATTTGATATGCTTACTCTGTAACTCCCACGACCGGAAAATTAGGAATTATAAGGCCTGGGTTAAGAACGGCATTTATAAGGTGTTTGTCTTATACATGCGAGGACCTGAATTTAATCTACAATTTAGAAAAGGAGAAAAGAAAGCCAAGCATGGTGGCACATGTTTACAATCCAAGTGTCAGGGAAGTGGAGCTGGGGACACTGCTGTGTCTCTAGGCATCCAGCTTAGCCTAATCAGTGAGCTCCGGGCCCTAAGGAGAGACCTTGTCTCAATGAACCATGGTGGATGTCACTTGCATCTGAAAAATAATGCCCAAGTGTGTGCGCTGGGGGCAGGGGAGGGGTGCACATACATCTGCACACAAACTGAGCTTTGTGGCTAATAATTTTTTAAAGAAGTTATGAAGCCGGGGAGATGTGTAGGGGGAGATACAGGGGAAATGGAAGGGGTAACAAGAAATGAGTGTTTCCACACTTCATACACTGATGGAATTCTCAAAAGAATAATTTTTTTAATGGAAAAGAATTAAAATTAAAAAGAAAAAAAACACTGTCCAGTGTTCTTCTCAAACTGAAACTGGCACAATTATATATGTGCAGGCACAATTATATATTCGATAAGCATGTCCTTAAACGGAGCCATTTAAAATCCAAGTGCCTTGGCAGTAGTGAGAGTGTAGCAGCAGACTATGTGTCTGTCACGTGTGGGTGGCACAGATGAACAGACCCTGCAATTCACAACTCCCAAATCAGGCCTATTGAGGCCACTTGGTAAGGTTGGTGGCTCACCGAGTGATTAGGTTTGTAGCAGGCTCCTGGACCTTCCGAGACCTCCATATCTCAGCACAACTGACTCCATGGTGGAGGTGCATCCAGGCCAGCATGTAGACAGCACCACCTGCCAAAGAAGAAAACAAAAACCTAATCCATCAAAGTCCATAGTTCTGGGAAAGTCTGTAATGTACTAAACCTTGCTTTTTGGTTTCTGTAGCTCTTCTTCTGGCTGACTGTTCTTCACTGAAATATGTCAAACCAAGACCCGATTTCTGTACTTAAAAGCTCACCCTGAGAAAGGCTTGGCGCTACACTCGGATCCCAAAAACCCAGTGTAGCATCCGACCAGTTAATAAAGACTTTTGATTGCCTTAAACCCATGTTTGAATAGACTTCTTTGGTGAATTCTCCATAACAGGTGTGTGTGTGTGTGTGTGTGTGTGTGTGTGTGTGTGTGTGTATAGAAGTATATGTAATTTATTTTATTTTACATGTGTGTACATGTGTGTTGATGTATACATATGTATGTATGTATGTATATATGTATATATGTATGTATGTATGTGCTGGTGCCCACAGGCATGGACTCCTGAATATGAAGTTACAGGTGGTGGTGAGCTACCCAAAGTGAGTGCTGGGAACCACACTCGGGTCTTCTGCAAGAGCAGCAAGTGTTCTTAACTGCTGAGATTTCTCTAAGCAACCAGTTGGGTTATTAAATAAACGATCATAATAGTCACTCAAGTATTTCTGCTGTGAGCAAAACACTCGTAAATCAGAAAGCTGCTAGGCAGTGTTTTGTGCCTTCAGCTCCTCCAGGGTGGGGATCAACTCTGGGCTATGAGACGCGTGTCATAGTCATCATTAATTAGTTTCTATCCCACCTTAGATCATTTAGTTCCCAAATAAATGACACAAAACCTTTATATTTATAATGAGCCTTAAAGCACTAGAGCTGGGCAGATATTAACCCTCTGTGCTATTTTGTCTACTTTTTCTGCCAATAGTCCTGAGATACCACTTGCCCTGTTCCCCCTGGACCATCCCTACTCCATGGCCGGCCCTCATGGCCGTGTGCTCATAATCCGCTCACTCCATGGTGTATTTTTCCTTCTTCCTCTCTCTCCCTACAATCTCCTCACTGTATCCTCAAGTCCCACCTTTCTCCCTCCAATGCCCAATCACGGGCTCTGTTTTCCGATTGACCAGTTAAATTGGGGAGCAGGTTTACGCGGCATCACTTGGTGTACTGGAGGGACTGCTCATCAGGGCAGCCAGAGCTTGAGAGACAGTATTTACCATTAGAAGACAAGCAGCACCAGCCTACCTCAACTAAGCCAAGCAGACTCAAATAATGAGCTGACCGAAGAGAAAGGGAGTCCTCCCATCCATCAGACCGAGCCACAGTTGTAAGCCAGCAGATATGCAAACTCAGATCAATAAGAGAAAAAAGAATAATCCCCACAGAGCCATTATCTAGTTTATGGCCATCTCTTTCTGAAACATCCCATTTCGTTTTCACCTTCACATAATAGCATGAGCTATCGTCTCTTGGGAATAATAAGATGATCATTGCTTAAAGCAATAAAAGCTATGAATGCAGTTCCTCGGGTGGTAGAGTTTTTGCCTAGGTATAGAAGACCCTGGGTTCAGGTCCCGGTACCCTGTAAACTGGGAGTGGTTGTGCAAACCCTTAATCTTAGTGCTGGGGGGGATGGAGGCAGGAGGATCAAAGTTCAAGGCACTCATAGTCTACAGGCCAGTTTGATGCCAGTTGAAGATAGATGAGACCCTGTATGGAAAATAAAAAAGAAATAGTTAAATGAAAATAAAAACAGAAGTAAAGATTAAACGCCTGAGTTCCATCCTCGGGAGGTAAGAGGAGCTGTCTTTTGGTGACTTTTCCAAAACATACACAATGTGGTGTGTGAGTTTCCCGCCTCGGTAATAGTAATTCCTTTGGAGCCTAGGTAAATCTAACTTCAAAGAACACTTCCCGGATGCAGAGATGTGCCGTTTCCACCCAAATATACCACGTAGAGGCAATGAGTCAGAGGTTTCTCTACGCAGGTTGTCAGGGATGCTTTAAGCACTTGCTCTTAGACCATCTGGTGTGCTGAGCTCAGCCACATCCCAGTGGAAATGGTACCCAGCCTGTGGCTCTCCGTGATGCTGTGTGTCTCTGACAGTTTTACAAGCAGCTTTGGAACCTTCCTATGCCAACACGTATATGTGTGTATGAGGGCTCCGTTGAGATCCACGGGGCATTAGCCTGTGCCTCCTCCAGCTGCTTTCAACCCGGGCATCCTACTGTCATTTTGTAAATGGTTAATAGTAGCTGTGGGCGTTGGCCCCATGCTGACCAGACAGCTGCTGGCTAGGTAGGCTGGAGTCTGGGTCAGCCTTCAGATACTCACGAACTAAAAAATTAAAAACAAACTATTTCTCTGCTGAGGGAAATTGATCTATTGAAGTCTTATATTGTGTTTAGAAAATGGTTTCTTTCTCTTAATGAAGAATGCATTGACAGCCTTTTTACTTACGTTGCTAGCTTTTTCTATTATATGGGGTTTTTTTAAGATTTTTATTTTATGTTCAATTATGCACATGTGCACTCACTTGTGTGATGTGCATGCAATTTCTACAGAGGCCTGAGGAAGGCATTGGATAACCCCCTTGGAGTTAGAGATGGTTGTGAGCTTCCCAACATACATACGGAGGACCGAACCTGGGTCCTCTGCGAAAGTACTAAGTGTTCTTAACCACCAAGCTACCTCTCCAGCCCCTCTATATTCATTTATAACATTCCTGTGTATGAATATTTTTTAAATTGACGTTCTTTGTAGTAGAAACATTGTGAACGTGGATGGTACTTGTGGGCGAAGTATGAGTCCATACACTAAGTTTGTATACATTGTAACCGGGACCTGATGGACCCGGTTCTTCTTTCTGGAAAAGGAAAGATAGAGACAAAACTTAAGACACTTGGTAGAGAACAAGATCAGTGCAGAAAGCAGAAACTACCAGAGGATAGAAGTCTTGATGATGATACGATGATACAAAATGTAAAAAGTATGCAAAATCAATTATGTCTTGCATGTGTTGTATATGTGAGTACGTTTGTATATGTGTATGTGTGTGTGATGTGTGTGTGTGTCATGTGTATGTGTGAATATGTGTCGTGTGTGTGTGCGTGCATGTGTGTGTATCTGTGTGTATGTTCCTGTAGTATTTCCCTTATGCATTCACACTAGCCTCAATTAGCATCTGCTTATGTTAAGACAACAGAATGATAGAATAGACTTTGGGTGAGGTCCACGGCCACTGTGGTACCTCCCCCCAGCACCCTCATATGTAATACCATAATCTGCACCAGGATTTCTGGGGTTGATGGTAGAGCCATGAACCATACACTACCACCATTGCCCTTGCTGCCACCGGAGACAACACTCTTCTTTACCTGAGAGCATCAGCCAAGGTCTTCCCCAAGTCTCAAAGGAAGAATAGTGCTAGCTTTGTGTCCCTTGCAACCTGGGCGACTTAGGGTTTCCCTGGCTGCTTGTCAGGCTCTGCATTGGAGACGCAGCTAATAATGCTGGTGAGCCCATATTCTTGACTATACCCCCAGTCTTTCGTATGCAGCTAGATTTCAGACCCTGGACCTGACAATAGTTTGGATATTTCTTTCCCCAACCGGAAATACCTACCACCGATAATTTCAGTGAGCAATATCTATAGAATTCAGACCGACGAAGTGAACATTTTCCTGGGAGGAATCGTGTTTTCCCAACTTGCACCAGAAGGGAACACATATGTATAGGATCCACATGGCGCCTATGTGTAAAAATAAGAAAATGTGAATACACAGATGCCTGGTATTTGTATATTCATTCACCCCACAAATATTTACCGTGCGTGTCAGTTTGCTTTTCCTGCGGAGCGGGCTCCACTGTCTGCACAGTGGCTTCACGCAGAGCAAGTTACCTTCCCACAATTCCGTGGACTGATTCCCAGCTTCAGCTGAGCCAGCCCCAGGTGTTCACAGTCAGCAAATACTCCGTGCCCTCACTAAGATCCTTGCTGTTGGCTCAGGTCCCCTATGGAGATAGAGGACCGTACTTCTGTGGTTAGCCACCTTCGTGCGGGTGGTCCTGAGAGGTCCAAGAGCAGGACCTCGGGATGAGACCGGAAGAGCACTTGTTTTGTGACCTCCCACTTGAATGCCTGTCGAGGCATCTTCGAACCCCGCCTCCAGATGCCAGGTGTGAATATAGTTTCCCCCCCTCCATGTGCCAGAGAGAGACTAGAACTCTGAGATCCTGTTTTTAAACCGTATCCATGGGAGCCTTCTCTGCACTCGCAGTCAGGTGAGCTAATGGCTAACGATGTTCCACTCACTCCAGCATGAAGAGTAGGTAACCGGGAACCGAGTGAGCATTTATTATAGTTGTTTAGGATACATTTTTTTAAGGTTTGTTTGTTTTTAGGTTTATTTATTTATTTATTTAATGTATGTGAGTACACTGTAGCTGTCTTCAGACACACCAGAAGAAAGCATCAGATCTCATTACAGATGGTTGTGAGCCACTATGTGGATGCTGGGATTTGAACTCAGGACCTCTGGAAGAGCAGCCAGAGCTCTTAACCGCTGAGCCATCGCTTCAGCCCCCATGGCTTGGGATTCTTAAGTGTTTAATAAACTTGATTACTAGAGCGTTTCAAGTCCACAGTGGGATTTGCTGGCAGCTGTTTCCTGTATCTCTTCCACTCTGACGTAGGCAAATCCTCCTGGTTATTGACACTGGAGTTTGCACGGGAAACATCCCTCACAGACAGACTGTGGAACACTGGTACTCCTTTGGGTTTGATGGGAGCAGTCAAAGGTTGCATTCTGACCCCATGCCCGCTCCTTCGAATCACATAGGACATGGATTATTATCACACAATTATTATCATCAAATAAAGTAATAATAAAATTTGAATTTTCCAGGAACTGAGACTCTGGACAGCTTAAAAAAATCTTTATATATACAGTGTAGATGAGGAAGAAGGAAGGAAGGAAGGAAGGAAGGAAGGAAGGAAGGAAGGAAGGAAGGAAGGAAGCTGTGGGATACACTTGTGCCTATGTGCCTGCCTCTCAATGTATTTGAAAGGATGATTGAGACTCGATTGTTTATCCTTGACAGAATATTTTGAATTCTCTCAACAGGACATTGTTGGCAGAGGTGGGGTTAGGCATTTAACAATGCTTAAGACTTTAAAACACCATTTCAGAGGAACGCTACACACTTTAACATTCACAATGCCAATTTTTAACAAAATATCAATCATACGTACAATGTTGATTAGTGTAATATTGGTGATATTTTTTCATTTATTTTTTAGTTTATAATGTAACTAACATCATTTTTGCCTTCCCTTTCCTCCCTTTAAGCCCTCCCATGGGTAGGAGCCTGCATGTTCAATTCTTCTCAGTGAGTAGCATTCTTCAAAGAGTTTGAAATCAAAGTGATTTATTAAGAACACAATTAAGCAAAGGGCCCTGAAAGAAACCTATAATTAGCACCATGTAATAATTTATTATCTGCACAGAACATTTTTGGGTGTGGAAGGAGAACGTTAAGAATGGCATCCAACACAAAGTTTCTCAAGGCTGTACCTGAGGCATTGATAAAGGAGCAGCCTAGCTTTCTGCTTGCAGGACTCTGCTCCACAGGAGTGACTCTGTGACCCTGTAAATGGTGCTGTGTAGCTCAGGGTGTCATCCCTCATTTTTAAAAGTGCTTTTCCAAATTTAGAGAGGCAACTATTAATAATACAGAAAACAAATCGGATTGTGCATTAATATCCCAAAGTGAAAGAACTATGAGTCACCACATGGAAGCCTGGATTACTTTGGAGAAAACACATTCCCCACTATATACAACACACAGACACACACACACACACACACACAGAGGCACACACAGACACGTACACAAAAATACACACAGATACACAATGGGCTCACACACATGCAAAAACAGGCATACACATGTACAGGAAGGTACACATGCACACACATATGATCATATGCATGCAAGCACACTTGTGTGCAGGAAAGTACATACATACATGGATGTGTGTGGGCACACATGTGTGCATACACACACACACACGTATACAAGAATACACACAGATGCACAATGGGCTCACACACATGCAAAAAGGCAGAACCGAGTCTGATCCAGGAAAGCTACTCACTCACAACTTTCCTCTTTGTTCTGTGATGTGACATCCCTCATCATTAACTTCCTCCTTGCCTGCAATCCTGTCATGTGAAAGATGAAGAACGCTTCCTCAGTAACAGAGCTGAGTAGCAGTGAGTCTGTTTCCCTAATGGAGAATGAGCTTAGTGGTAGTGTCTGAAGAGCAACTGGCTCTCACACAGTGTATATAACTCCTTTCCTGAGCCTTGGAATTCGTCAGTGTTTTTTTTTTTTAATATTTTATTTATTTGTTATAGATGAGTACACTGTAGCTGTCTCTCAGACACACCAGAAGAGGGCATCAGATCCCATTACAGATGGTTGTGAGCCACCATGTGGTTGCTGGGATTTGAACTCAGAACCTCGGGAAGAGCAGTCGGTTGGTGTGCTTAACCACGAGCCGTCTCTCCAGCCCTGGAATTCTTCAGTGTTAAGGAAGCTGCAGACCTCTTGGCACCAGCTAATGGGTAGAGCTGAGTAATCCTTGCAAACACCTGGAAAGAAAGAGCCATCCCTGCTTCTATAAATTGCACAGTAGATACAGCGGTGCACTTTGCTCCAGAAACTGTTCCTTCCCCTTTAAGTATCCACTGCTTCTTAGTATAACTTCCTTGGACAAATGTCTGGGTAAGTCCCTGTTCCAATTTAAAGACTGTATTTGTAATCTTGGGTATGCAGTTGTTTTTGTGGACGTGTATATATGTCCATGAGCACAGTAGCCACAGTGACCAAAATGGAGTGTCAGGTCTCCTGGAGCTAAAGTCACATGTGATTGTGAGTCATTCTCTGTGGGTACTTGGAATTGAACTTAGGTCCTCTATAAGAACAGTGCATGCTCTTAACTCCTGGGGGCATCATTCCAGGACCCCCCTTGGTCCATTTTAACAATTGGACCACTTGCTTTTCTTAGTCAGTTAAAAATATACTACATTCTAATGTCAAACTCAACGAGCCAAACGGAAACTGTCATGTGTCCCAAGATTTTACTTGTATAAAATGTACAGAATAGGTAAACCTGGAAACAGAGTGCGGACTAATGGTTGTCAAAGATGGGCAGAGGAGGTGATGAGCCCAGTTTAATGAGTACAGCTTGATAGTTGGGTCGAAGGCACAGGTGGCTACCCTTAGGTGACTAGTAGGCTGATAGCAGGTATAGGACAGAGGAAAGATTCCAGTCTACGGAGGAATAAAGTGGAAAGTCAGAAGAGTTCATCACAGTGGTCTACAAAGTACTGCTTTAGGCATTATGAGGAGCCTGGTTATGGAATTTTCCATTCTGAAATTACTCAGTTGCCCATGAGAAATGGCCATCCGAAGAAGAACTGTGAATACAGGGAAATGCTGTAACTCTATTATATTGTCTTATAGACTTGGTGAGAGTAGGGTTTCTCAATCAGCTCTGGGCTGTGACCATCTGTAAGTGGAGAATGCAGACTTGCTATCATCAATGGCTGTTCTGAGTGAACAAAATTAGTTCAAGCAGACTTCCCCTTGAATTTCCCACTCACCTTCATTATACAAAGGCATGTAACATCTATTAAAAAAGATAGGGGGGAGATGTTGAAAATACAGTGTATGAGATTCCCAAAGAATTGATAACACTGCTATTTTTTTTAAAAAGAATGAGAGAAAAGAGCTGAAAATAATAAGGAAAGACTTTAAGAAAGGGATGTCATCACCGGAGAAGCTTCTTTGTGTAGTATATGGCAGATAATTACCGAGACCCACAGTTGACCCAAGTGAAGAAAATAAGTGACTTCAGAGTGCTCAGCCCTGTGTGGGACATCTATATGTCTCCCTCAAAAGCTGGGGGATCATTGAAGAAGAACAGACAGAATGATTGTAAAAGCCAGAAGTCAGGAAAATCTGCTGTAAAACACCATCTTCCGAATGCAACAGGTTAGGTGCCTACTGGTCACCTAAGAGTATCCACCCGTGTATACCCGACCGTCAGCTGCACTCTTTAAGCTGGGCGCATTGTCTCCTCCGTCCATCCTGAACAACCATTAGTCTTCACTCTGTTTCTAGATTTACCTACTCTGAACATTTTACGCAAGTTCATGTTAAACACAAGAACTCAGAGAAGTGGTTGCCTGCATGGAGTCATGACAGTCAACATCTCAGCATGGATGGGGTGGGCAGAGCGGGGGGTGGGGGGTGTGTGTGTGACAAAGTTCCGCTCTTAGCTGAGAAGCTATTGGTAGTTGATGACTGCAGGCAGGGAGGAGAGTCAGTTTTCCTTAAGAATGTGGCCCCTATGTGTTGCACATCCTCCAGTGGATGGACACACATACACACACACACACACACACACACACACACACATACACACACATACACACATACACACATACACACACATACACACACATACACAAACACACACAGCACTAATAAGACTTACTAGTTTTGAGAGAGAGAGAGAGAGAGAGAGAGAGAGAGAGAGTTGGGATGGAGGTATAGAAGTGCAGGTCTGAGAGGAATTTGGGAGGAGTGTGGACTGTGAGTGTGTATATGTGCTCCATGTATGTTACACGAACATAAGTGTGCAAATACATCACTTGCAAAGGTCCGAGCAGGCTGTCAGTATCTTTTCCTATGCCTCTCCATCTTATTGTCTTGAAACAGTGACTTTTGATGAACTAGAAGCTAACCATTTTGGCTAGGCTGGCTGACCAATGACTTCTCTAGATCTGCCTGGCTCCACTCCAACGCCCCATCCCATGCTGAAGCTACAAATGTGTATACGGCTATGCCCAGCATTTTACATAGGCTCAAGGGCTTCAGACTCAGGTTCTTGCAGAGTAAGGGTTCTCCCCCACTTAGCTATCTTGCCAGCCTCAACATTTTTGATTTTTTAATGCTAATTTTGCCTATGTCCCCTTGTTACAAGCATGAAGTTTAAAAACAGACCCTTACTCATAGGGTAGAAACCACACTTAATTCTCCCTTCCTTTGCTTTGATGAAACCTTTGCCTCCATTTCAGTTGAACCATCCTTGGCAGTGTCTTTGAGAGATTCCTTTGGTAGAACAGTGTGAACACATTACCCACAAGACTATGCGAGATTATGCATAAAGCAGAAATCGCATGTCCACACAGGTATCAGGACTAATGGGCACTAATATTTCATAAAGAGACAATCTAGTTCATTACATTCTACATCTAGTTCATAAATCATTCACCACAAGGAGCATTGACAGGGGGCTTCTTGGAGAACAATCCGTATTAACTCTCTCCTTCGTTCACTGCAACTTAATCTGCTATCGATTATTAACATTGCTTAAAGTCAGACACAGTGGTTGTTTCTGCCAAACAAAAGAAGGATGATTTGAATACAAAGAAAACATGTTTCTAATTAGAGATTTTCTTAAAGATACCACATTACAAAAATTTTAGTGAATGTGTGTGTGCTTGCCTGTCTGTATGTTCACTACATGTGTGCAGTACGCAGAGAGGCCAGAAGAGGGAGCAAGATCCCGCTGGAGCTAGAGTTAGAAATGATTCTGAGCTGCCGAGTGTGATGTGGGTTTTGGGAACTGTACCCTGACCCTCTGCAACAGCAGAGTGTCCTTAAACACTGAGCTATCTCTCCAGCCCCTATTTTTATATTACAAAATTGCAGGCATCAGGCACTCTCCTTGGAACAAGTGACTCCTAGAGATCAAACACAAGTTGTCAGGCTCGGTGACAGGTGCCATCTCACTGTCCCCTAAGTAGAGATTTTGATCATGTGGGTTTATAGGAATTTTTTTCCAGTGTTGCATTTTGGCTGGCAGTGCATTGGACAGTGGAAGATAGCTTAGAAACGCATGATGGGGTGGTCAGAGAACAGATGCGGCTGAAACACGAGACAGAGCCACCAAGATAAATCACAGCGCTCATCAAAACATCACCTGTACTCAGTGGAGACCGGGGATATGTAATTTACAAAAACAGGTATAAAGCGAAGAGTTCGTGCTTATATTGTAAATACTAACGGGCCAAATGAAGACTCTAGGAATTAAGGGTATTCATAAGGCTTGTGTGATTCGAGAATGACTAGGACGCATTGGCTTCTGTCTCAGCTGGAGACCGGATAGAGAGCATGTACTTAGGGAAGGGTGCTATCAATACAAGATAAGGACCCAAGATGCTATTTCACAAGGAATATGAAGAATTCTTGTGTAAATGGGAAACATGTCTCTGAGTCTGTCAAAAGCTAAAGGCCATAGCAGAGTTGTATACACAGGCAGGTACCCGGTGGGCCTCTTTAAGCCTGATACCCAAGGTACTCCACCCATGACACCTTTGTTCTCTTGTATCCTCAGATCCAGACAGCAAGGAGGGAGATGAGGCCGTGGATGGGTCTGTAGATCCCTCCTGCTATTTCTCATATCAACACTAGGGGGCACCCTTCCTTCCCTCCAGCTCTACCTGGCGGAGACAGAGCTTCCTTATCACAGCAGCTATTTGTTCAAGGGAAGATTATGTTTCTGGAGGGCTCCGGGTTTCTGCTGAGGGGTTCTTCTGTGCACGTGCAGGATTTAAACACAGGGTTCTGCTTGGAACAGCAAACACCAACCGCGACCAGCCTCACGCCAGCCATTCCGTTCCACTCCTGGGTACCAATTAGTATCATTTGCACAGCTTCCATCACTTCGGCTGACACTGTTAGTGAGCTATTGCAGGTTTGTTTGTTTGTTTGTTTGTTTGTTTGTTTGTTTGTTTGTTTGATGGACTGGGTTTTCTGACTGTGAAATGCCAACACTAGTATTACAGGAAGATCTATGCTTCAGATGCTTATACCCTCCAAATTACTTGGAGCCCATGGACGTGTGCCTCTGCTACTTGCATAGAAATATGCTGCTTATCAAATGTCTCTTTGTAGCGCTGTACAGATCGCACATGTGTGGCTCATGAGTGTGATGACCAGCAGCTGCCTGCCTGCCATCCAGAAGGGTGGCATAAGATGCTGTTTCCCTGGCAGAGCCTACACCGTGGTAGATCTCCTTAGACCTGCTCCTGTGGAATGGATCATTTGCAAGTCCTCTGCCTTGGTGGGAAGTGTAGCTTCACAGTCACAGAGGACTGGGTTTCATCCTGGCTCTCTCCATGAATGGTTAAGTGACCTCAAACCTTCCACTTGAAAGTTGCAAAATGATACAACACAAATCTTCATTCCAAGGATGGTGGTTGTAAAGAAAGTGTCCACTCACTAGTGCTGTTGTCCTTTTCAAATGGTTTGCATGTACACAATGTATCTTGGTTAGTGTTTACTGGCAACTTGATACAAATTAGACTCGTTTGGGAAGAGGGGAACCTCAACAGAGGAATCACGTCCATCAGATGGGCGTGTGAACAAGTCTGTGGGGCAATCTGTGAGCAGTCTTGAATAATGATTGCCCTGAGAGGGTCCAACCTACAGCGGGTGCTACCGCTCCTAGGAGGGGAAGTACCAGAAAGCAGGTTGAGCAAGCTATAGGGAGCATTCAGTAAGCAGCATGTTTTCCATAGCCTCCGGTTTCTGCCTTGAGTTTTCAAGGACTGCCTTGGGTGATGGACTCTGAACTGAAAACGTAAGCTAATTAAACCCTTTTTATGGTTCCTTTGGTCGTGATGACTACCACAGCAATAGAAAGCAAACTAGGACAATATCCAACCTCATCATACCCTCTAGGTGTACCCACCACCCATCACATCTCCCGTCTGATCCCTTGTCTTCCTTCTATAATAGTTTTAACATTTAGGTTTTGAACCTGCTGAAACCAGTGCATAGCCATGAGGATCACCCACTGGTGCACGGGGATCTAAAGAGAAACTGTGAAAACATGAACAGACTCTAAGTCTAACCAAGTGAAGACTTTCCCAAGGCCTCAGATGATGGTTGTGACTTACTCAGATGCAGAATTACATGAACTCCAGAATTCCTCTGCATTTTGAGGACCGCTCATCCCACATACTATCCCAGTCCTCCGCAGATTAAGCAATTAATCTCTTTGTGTGAGATTCCAAAGGCTGAGTCAGCCAGCTTCCTTCTTAGCATCTTTCTTTGGGAACCAGATTGCAATCCTTGTAAAATTAAGAGAAAGTTAAAGTAAGGGTACTGATTAGGGGCGGAGGAGGGTAGTCAGAGCGAGGCTGTGTGTGTGTGTGTGTGTGTGTGTGTGTCTGTGTGTGTGTGTGTGTGTGTGTCTGTGTCTGTGTGTCTGTGTTTCAGAAAATAGAAACAGCGGGTAGAAAATTTAAACAGATGTCTAGCTTATAGGGCAGGGTATAAACTAAGCCACAATATGGTTTTCCCATTTTATTCTCTTTAATTTTTTTTTTTTTTTTTGGTTCTTTTTTTCGGAGCTGGGGACCGAACCCACGGCCTTGCGCTTCCTAGGCAAGCACTCTACCACTGAGCTAAATCCCCAACCCCTCTCTTTAATTTTTTTAAATTTAATTTTAATGTTTTTTTTTTCAGAGCTGAGGACCAAACCCAGGGCCTTGCACTTGCTAGGCAAGCCCTCTGCTACTGAGCTAAATCCCCAACCCGTAATTTTAGTTTTTTAAAAGATATTTATTCTATACAAAATAGAATTTGCTGACTAGAAAAGAAGGGGGAGAGAGAAAGAGACAAGGGGTGGATGGTGGTAGAGAGGTTTGTTTATTTTAAATTTTAAATAACTCGTAGATTCGTTGATCATAGCCTCAAATCACATCATTTTTCAGATATGTCATTGTCCTTGTGTAGTTTAGGGGGGAGTGTTTAGAATTCGGTTTGAAAGTGCCCAGGTCAGGATTCCTGCATAACACTGGGGTCCACAATGGTTCCAGTATCAGATAACAGCTCTCCACTCCAAGAGACACAGACACAGCTCTCTGCCCAGTCCCAGGCTGCTTTAGCCCCTCCTCTGTGTGCTGGGGACCTGCCTGACTATGTCTGCATGGCTCTTCTCTCGGGAGAGCCACACTGATAGACTCTTATTCTGAAGGCTTCCTGCTTAAAATTGGGAAAAGCCTAGATCTCAGCCCTGTAGGAATGAACCCATCAGCAATCCCTCATGAGCCCACCTCGACTTCCCACTGATCTCAAGCAATGTTGAGACACAGAAACAAAGAAAGACTTTATTTTCTAGTGGTCACTCCGCAGTGTCAGCATAAAAGTCCTGTCTTTGGGTTGCAGTATTAGTGACTGGCTTTTTAAATTGCTGATTGAATTGCCAGTGAATTTTCACGGGGAAAAATTCATCTGAAATGAATTTTTGCTTGGAATTAGGACAGAATTTCCAACCATCCCTGAAATGGTCCCTAACGTATGTCTGTCATTTTTTTTATGATGTGTTTATATGAAGCGGTGCTCTCAGCTTTGACTATTATAAAACAAAATATCCATCAACTCCAAAAAACACTGAAGAAACTCTGTATTCCTTATGCCAAGCTTTAATTATTTGTGTAAAAATAAAAAGCTCATGCATCTCATTAGAATGCTAACTTGCTTACCTCTTTAGAAGATGGTAAAACTCCATGTATACCAAGGAATTGATTGAAAATAAATTTCTTTATAATTTATCATCAATAACTGATTTATAACCTAAAGTACACCTGAGGTCTGGGAAAACCCTTTCACATAAAGGCTGTGGGATATTTAGTGGGCAAAGCTTTGGATCACAGTTTAGAGCCTTGGCACCCAGGAAAACGTTGGGCCAATTCTGTAGACCTATGTGGCCAATCCTGTAGTCCTAGTGTGGGGGATGCAAAGACAGGGGGTCCATGGAGCAAGCAAGCTACCAACCAGACTAATTCAACCAGAAATCTTTGTCTTCAAATGAGAGACTCTGTCTCCACATCTAGGTATGGAGGGCGATCAAGAAGGACTCCTGGCATCAATATCTGGCCTTCACAGGCAAGTGCACACATAAGCAGGCACACCTGTGCACACACATAGGCACATGCAAAGAGATGGCTGAGGA
Source organism: Rattus norvegicus (assembly GCF_021556685.1). Taxonomy (NCBI): domain Eukaryota; kingdom Metazoa; phylum Chordata; class Mammalia; order Rodentia; family Muridae; genus Rattus; species Rattus norvegicus. Next base: position 37,399,866 of record NC_141545.1, read on the forward strand.
AATTTTAGAAAGCCTAATATAAGATTCCGCCTCAATTCAATTTATTCACTGCGAAGCCACATTCTGCAGCGGCCCTGAATGTGTCCTGTCACCGCATATAAAAGGATTATGTCCTAATTCTGTCTCCTGCTCAGATAGGATGTTAGTGACTTCAAGTCCAAGCCCATTAGAACACAGGTAAGAAAGAGGTAATATCAACCTGTGGCCCTGAGCAAACCAGGGGAACCCTGTTACCTCACCTAACCTGACAATCTGTCTCGGAACAGCTCCGAATGAGCTAACCTGCATGTTTAGCATAAAGATGGTAAATTAATGGTGCAAAGCCGAAGCGCTGGAACTCACCAATGCCCTGCAGTCCAGACGCAAAAATGAGTTCACGCTTTAATGAAAATGGATTGTACCATTCCGGCCCACAAGAACCATAAAAGACAAGTTCATTACTAGTAATTTGGAAAAGTAGAAGTCAAAGCTGGTGGAACTCTTCCTGTGTCAGTTAAGACATTGCAAGGAAACTGTTAAAATGATATTTATGGGAACAGGTTGTTCTGATGCTTTCCAAGATGTATTTAAGGTTATAAATGGTTGTATTTGCTGCGACAAAAAAAAAAAATCAGCTGGTAGAAGTGTCTATAGGCCGACTCTTTCAGAGATGTGGCTAAGCACTTGCCTACCTAAGGTGCGAGTCTCACAATGGGTGACAACCAGGACCTAGAACAGTTCTGGGTAGGAGACAGAAGTAAAGAACTGTCAACCAAAACCTTCATGTGTGGGGTGTGTGTGGGGGGGGGGAGGGAGAGAGAGAGAACTATTTTGTGGGGGGGAGAGTGTGAGTGTGATTATGTGTGAGTGTGTGTGTGAGAGTATGTGTGTGATTTTGTATGTGTGTGATTTTGTATGTGTGTGTGTAAGAGAGATTGTGAGTGTGTGTGTGTGTGTAAGAGAGAGTGTGTGTGTGAGAGAGAGGGGGAGAGAGGGAGGGAGGGAGGGAGAGAGAACTATTTTGTGGGGGGGAGTGTGAGTGTGATTATGTGTGAGTGTGTGTGTTGTATGTGTGTGAGAGATAGTATGTGTGTGTTTATATCTGTGCATGAGTATATGTGCATGTGAGAGTGTGTGATTTTGTGTGTGTGTCTGTATGTGTGAGTATGTGTGTGTATGTGTGTGAGAGTATGTGTGCATGTGAGAGTATGTGTGTGATTTTTTATGTGTGTGTAAGAGAGATTGTGAGAGTGTGTGTGAGTGTGTGTGTAAGAGACAGAGAGAGAGAGAGAGAGAGAGAGAGAGAGAGGAAGGGAGGGAGGGAGGGAGAGGAAGGGAGAGAGGGAGGAGGAGAGGGAGAGGGAGGGAGGGAGAAGGAGGGAGTCTTTTGGAGGGTTATGTTTGGATGCTACCTTCATACTCCTGCAGCACTTGGGAAATCCTAGAGAAGTCAATGCAGATGAAAATTACAATTGTGGGGATGGAGTGCGGGCTCGGTGGTCAAGAGCACTGCCTGCCCTCCCAGAGAGCCAGGATTTGATTCCTAGTACCCATATGGTAGCACACAGCCATATTTAATTCTAGTTCCAGGGAACCTGACTCCCTCTTCTGGCAACCTTGGGCACCAGGCATGTAAGTGGTTCACAAGCATACATGTGGGCAAACACCCATACATATTTAAAAGAAAGAGAAAGAATGGAGAAGGAGGAGGAGAAGAAGGAGGGAGGAAATTCCCGAAGAAGTAAAGAAGGAAAGATGGCGGCCAGTAGTAAGTTGCAGCTTAATGTTGACTGGAAAATTGGGTATGGGGGTGTACATGCCAGTCTGACAATACCCATGAAAATCCTTGTACTAACCCAACCAATGCTGCCCGTGGAATAGAATGTACTTTCTTGAATCCTTGCTTCTCTGTACACAGCTGTCTCCAGGACAAACAAGCTCACGCAAGCCCCTAACTATCATGAAGAAGAGAAACTTCAGTTTGAGTGGAAATTAAATTGCTCAAGAATTTTGATAAAGAGGTGTGTTCTCCAAGTAATAGAAAATCTTTTCTACAAACAATCAACAATGGATTAAATTTCATGGTTCAAGAGGTCTTTTGGAGAGGAATTTTCAGAAAAGATCCAGGAATAATGGCCGCAGTGAAGCCCTCACTTAAATGCACTCCAAAGACACAGGGACATATGCTCTCCTCCCCAGTCCCTGGCTGGATCTGAAAAAGGAGGAAAAAGTAATTAAGCCATTCTCTCTAAATTGAGAGAAAACCTGATTTAGAATGGCATAGAACATACAGATATTCTTCGCTGATACTCAAGAAAATGATTGCGAGGAATTAGTGACTGCCGACCACAGTTTTCAAGTTTGAGGAATCTACTGACTTCATGTTAAAAGAGATGGTGAGACATGGCGCTGCATGGATGAAACTCCAGCATTCAGGAGCTTGAGGCAGGGGATGGTGAGTTTTCAGAAGGCGTGAACTATACTAACAATACCCTGAATCAAAAAGGAGGGGGGGGTCATTTCAAATTAAATTAATAGTAACTTTGCCATGATGTTGTCAAATCCTAAAATGAGATTCTAGCCAAGCATGTAGTTGGATGATCTCTGTCAGAACTCAGTGTTTCCTTTCTGGGTAGTACATCAAAACCATTCAATTAGCCTTGCTTGGTGGACTAAGCTTATGAAATCCTCCTGTACCAACACTTTTCCCCCATTTTCTCTCTCTATCAACTGGCAGGATGCCCAGGACCAAATGGAGGACCCTTCAGACAGGAGCCTGGGTCCTTCATGATTGTGTGGAGCACTGTTCCTTGTCCCACATCCAGAGAATACCTGGTCCCACTTTTAGAGTTAATGGAGTGCTCCTGGTCTGAGTCTAACGTTGTAGAAAGATTAAGGGCAGACCTCTGGCTAATGAAGACCCATACTGTAGGTAAGTGCCACGACTTCAACTTCGAATTGTCACTTCCTTCCGAAAACATCAGGATATCTTTCGAAAAAGAAAAAAAATTGTTGGGCTGGGGAGATGATGCAATTGGTAAAGTTTCACTATACAAGTCTGGAGACCTGAATTCAGTCCCCAGAAGCCCTGTAACCAAACTGCACTGTGATCTTGTAATCCCAGCTCTAGGGGAGCTGAGGTAGAGACAGGAAGATCCTGGGGCTTGATGACTGGCTAGCCCAGCCTATGGGGATGAGTTACATGTCAGTGAGGGAACCTGCATCCAAAACAGAAGGTAGACAGTGACTAATAATACAGCTGAAACTACCCCTAGCCTCGCTATGTGCACGCATGCTCAACACACACACACACACACACACACACACACATTAGTTAGCATCTTGTCTTGGAATCTGTGTCTTATTCTTCATCTCAACATAGCAAACATTTTTGGAGATGACATTCATTATTGGTCTAGATAGCGAATGCACCCACCAGGCTCATATGTTTGAACACTTGGATGTGGGATGTTACCGCTGTTTTGGAAGGTGGTGGGGGTGTGAATCCCAAAGAAAAGAAGTAGATACCTGGGAGGCAGTTTAAGGTTTATGGCCCCACTCCTACAGCTGTGAGCTGTTTCCATCCACCCCAAAACTCCTCCCCTCCACGGTGGATGATATCTTCCCAAACTGTGGGCTAAAATAAATTCTTCCCCTCTGAAGCTTCCCTACACCCAGGGGTTTGATCCCAACAAGGAGAAAAGAGGCTGATAGAAATGTACAATGAGTCACCTCGCACCTAGGTGAATGAGACTGAGTAAAATATCAAGCTCTAAACCCCAAGCAAAGCTCTCATAAAACCTTGTAGTAATTCTGCCAAGACAATGCAGTGGGCTAGCTTTATGACCTCCCCTATTAGGTGGCAAGATGTTTGCAAACTTAAAAGCGTTCACTGCGGAAGAATAATTTCTTTTGTTTCACGCATCATTTGCTTCTCTATTACTTGTTACTTTAGTGGGAGAAAGAAAGGGACAAAAATATTTGACATTTACGCTAATACGTTACCTCATATAAATATGTATGACTCTCAGATCCACTCTATCCTTGAAGAGAGAAGATGGGAGCTCCAGCTCTCTCCTTACAGGACCCAGAAAGACTTGCTATAAACTCCTTCTCAGTCACACTTCTTGTAGAAGTGATTTCTGTCCATGAGACCATCCAGACATTAATCCCATGATATTTGGAAACCATGGTGAATACCTTCAAAGGGTCAAAGCGTATTTTAAAGCACATCCTTTAATTGATAATGAGATTTTTAAATGTTTGACTCCTTTATGCTACATAAAACATCCTGAGCAAATCAGGGATGAGAATTTATTTTGCCCTGTGGTTGGAGTGGGCCCAGTCTATCATGATGACGAAGTCTTGGAGGGTCAGCCCAGTTCTCTCCACAGTGGACCAGGACATAGCAGAAAGGGATGCCTGCCTACAATTAGTTTTCCCTTTGTTTGCCCTTCTGCTGTGCCTCCTGCCCCATGGAGATGGTGCCACTTACAATTAGGGACAGTCTTCCTCCTCTGTAAATTGTCCCTTGAGCTATCTGCAAAGACAAACCAAGAAGTATGCTTTCCTAAACTCCCAGGTGGTTCTAAATCTGGTCAAGGTGACAGTGGAGATTAAACCATTACAATATCTTACCTGCCTCCTAGAATCCTCAGTATCCACTTCTATTAAACAGGAAACTCAGACGCTTCTGTCCAACCCATAAGGTGAAAACAAATAGATTGTGCCACTGCCCAGTTAATGTGAATGCAGCTCAGCTATTTTTTTCCACTGGAGTATAGACTTTATATGCTCCTGTCCACTTAAACCCCAGTAGAATGAGTCATGGGACAGTCCATCTGGTTAAGTCTATGGAAAAGCATCCAGCAGTATTTCAGGGGGCAGGGAGGTGATCTTTCACTCTTCCCTTGCATTCAGAATCTGCAAGATGCCAAATACTTCATGGGTTTACTTTCTTTTACGTGTACGGGTGTTTTACCTGCATGTGTGTTTGTATGCCATGTGAACGCAGTGCTAAAGAGACCAAAGGAGAACAGAAGATCCCCTGGAGCTACAGACACTTATGAGCCACCATATGGATCCTGGGAATCAAATTCTGGATCTCTACAAAGGCAGCCAGTGCTCTTAACCACTCGGCCATCTTTCCAGCCTGGTTATTCCTTGATCCCTTTCCTTATCTCTTGGCAGACAGAGGGTCGAATCCCTTGTCCACGTGTCCGGTTCTGTGATGATCTTCAAATTTGCCATATTGTGGAATAGCATACAGGTGTAAATGCCAGCATCCAGAAGAAGGCTGTGCTCCCAGAGGGGGTGTTGCTGAAGCTGGCAGGTTTGTCCTTGAATCTCCTGCATCCCGTTTCAGAACTCCATCCTTGGGGTGCTACCTAAGTAGTAGCCACAGCTTGTTCTCCATCTCTAAAAGCTGCAGGCTCTGATGAGCTTTGCTAGTTTCTATGACAGGAAGACATAGGACAAGATGACATGGATATGTCAGAACCTATTAGCGACAGAACCGGGCAATCATGACTGGTTCTGTAAGATCACTCTTTGCTAACCTCTCAAAGAGATCTTTTCCAAGGCAAGGCAATGTGTATTTTTACCCTGACTCCACATTTATTCTCTTAACGTTTGGATGTCCAATATCCAAAATCAAATTCCTCTACAGGAAACATCATAAGAAGGAGTTTGTTTGGGCCACTTACAGATTCAGGTTCATGCTGCTGCATCCAACAAGAACCCTGTGAGGGACACTCAACTACAATAAAGCCACAGTCTTACAGGCCATGGGTCAAGTGTGAATATCTCACTCCAAACAAAATGCTCTCGGAAGCACTTGAGGCATGGGTATTCCCCAAAGCAGATGCATGCCGAACATTGCCTCTACCCCATCTTTGTTCACACGTGCAGACTCTGGTGCAAAGAAGAAACTAAGCCCATACCATGGTGCATTCCCAGCAGCAGCAGAGACACTGAACCCTCAGAGACTTTCACCCTTGGGAGGCTATAGTGTTGGGAGAGAGGGACTAAGGAGATGGCTCGGTTGGTGCAGAAGAAAAGTGTGAAGACACAGTTTCAGATACCAAGCATACACATAAAGATCTTGGTGCTGGGATGCAGAATCATGGGAACTCTTATTTTCTCATCTAGCTAAATCTGTGAGCTTGAGTTTCAGTAAGAAAGAATGTGTGTGTGTGTGTGTGTGAGAGAGAGAGAGAGAGAGACAGACAGACAGACAGACAGACAGACAGAGACAGAGACTCTACAGCAGTCACAGGCTTTCATGCCTACTTAACCACCTTCAGAAATGCACACACATGTGTACATTTATCCCTCAATACTGTAAGTATACAATCATATACACTCACACTTCCACAACCCCCCCCACTAATGTATCATAATCATATCAACAGAGAAAGTATCTCACAGTTACAGTATAATACTCTCAATGAATGATTAATTTCGGCTGTTTTAAATATTAGTGTTAGTAATAAGACCGTATTATTATTTTAGATAATTGTATAGCCTAAGGGGATGGTTCAAAGACCAGAGAGCCTAGACTGAAAAAGAAAACTTTTGTTTCTGAAGGAAAATTCATCTATATTGTTCTATGCAGATTTGGATACAGGAATAAGGGGAAAATATATTGTGGAGCACCTGTTTCCCTGTGAGCTGCTCCTGTAGGTTAATGAAGCAAAGATAAACACCCAGCCATCCCTGTGGGGTCAGCATCAATGAACCATCCCCACATAAAGGCAAGAGAAAGAGGGAAAGCCAAATGATGTTGTAATTCTACCAAGAAATCAGATTCCCGCCTACAGGAGAAATCAGCAGAAAATCATGAGTAGGATGCTACCAGGTATCACTGTTGATTGCAAAGTTTCAGTGGGCTGAGGGTTTGGGAGAAAGTCAACAGCAATGACCTGCCACTTCTCAAAAGCACAGAAGAGCCAACAAAGCCAGTTGATAAGGTTTCAGAATTGTGCCAGGGTTGGGGGTTCAGAGAGAGTCCAAATTCATCAATTTTATCCTTGAGGGCTATGATAGTGAGGGGCAGCCACCATGTGCCATCTTGCACACCCTGGTCATTAAGTATGACCCTTTCAACTTTCCATAACTGTTGAGTATCTGTCCATATCTTTTCAAGGAAGAAGGCTTTATTTGTTTGCTTGTTTCTCTGTCTATCTCCATCACCATCGCTGGTTTTAGACACTGGGAAGCTGCAGAGTACAGCTAAGTCTTTATTTCCATTGGAATGGCATGCATGACAGAGGTCATGGTGTCCTGTGCATTCAGCTGTCCTGCTAAGGCAACAGTAAGATGCTGGATAGTGAAGCAACAGGAGAGAAAGGAGAAGAGGAGAAAGGAAATCAAAGAAATGAAGAACATTAGCAAAATGCTTCTCACTGCATGAGCAAAGGTCTCTGAAGAGCAGGGAAGGGGTTATGAGAATCTCCTGGCTACAACATGTGTCTGGTCCTCCATGCCTCTCCATTTCTTAAGGCTTCTTATCAGATTGGAGAAGTCTCAGGGAATCCTATTTTAAGCATCGGGAACAACCAGGACCAATCTCTGTCAGCGGAGTTCAGCAGAAGGTCTCTTTTTACAGTGCAAGGGAAGAGAAGAGATACCCCTCCTTGTCACCCACCCCCATCAGTTCCTTCCCTCTACAGATGACCCTGCTGAGTGCAGCTGGCTTCTCTTGACACATTAGGTTTTATATAAACCAATGTAGGATCCTTGTGAGTTCACTCAGCCCTACAGTTATTAGATATTTCTCCTTCTTGGCAAGTTGAAAGTGAGAAGGAAGAGCATGGGGGGAGGGGGCACGGCGTGTGGCTTCTCAAGGCTTCCACTGCACCAGCCCACTCCTCCTGGGTGAGATCCCACCACAGTATCCACAGGGATATCAGATGCAACTGCTGCTACCTTAAGTTTTACTGGCAAAAACCCTCATCATATGCAGAGATGTGTTTCAAATAGTCTGCTCTCTTTTCTTTTCTTTTCTTTCCTTTTCTTTTTCTTTCATTTTTTTTAAGATGGGCAACTATATATTGTGTTTATGAGGCAGAGAGAGGGCAAAACCCCAGCAGGAAGATGATTGGGTGCTGTCTAGAGTTCCCGCTGAGGAGCAAGAAGAGTATAATTGGGATCCATCTTTTCCCCCAATACTTTCCTATTGGCATTTATGTTGCAGCAAAGAGCTTTGATGAGCCTATCTTACTCATATGTCAAGCCTCATGCTCTCCCTTCAGACCCTCTCCAGTGCCCCAGGTCAGGGTCTCTTAGTTTTCACTGATATCCACAGGGCCAACTTCTCCCTGTATCTATGATGCAGTGTGTCTCTTGAGGGCCACCACTATATGGTAGTGATGGGTGCAATGATCCTGTGCCTTTAGCTCATCTGTTGCAGCATCAACCTTGAGCTCACGACTGCTATGTGAAAAGCAGGCTGTATTTCCATGTTGGCCAAAAAGTGGAAGGTGAGAATTCTGAGACACCAGCATCCCAAATTCTCATTCTCCTTCTCCTTCTCCTTCTCCTTCTCCTTCTCCTTCTCCTTCTCCTTCTCCTTCTCCTTCTCCTTCTCCTTCTCCTCCTCCTCCTCCTCCTCCTCCTCCTCCTCCTCCTCCTTCTCCTTTTCCTTCTCCTTCTCCTTCTCCTTCTCCATCTCCATCTCCATCTCCTTCTTATCATCACTGGGAAGGCTCCCTCATAAAGGCATTGGATGTTTCGAGAGTACTTTAGATCAGTGGTTTTTCAACCTTCCTAATGCTGTGACCCTTTAATTCAGTTTCCCGTGTTGTGGTGACCCCCAACCTTAAAGTCATTCTTGCTGCTACTTCCTAACTGTAACTTTGTTACTGTTATGAATTGTAATGAAAATACATGACATTCAGGATATCTGATATGGAAACCCTGTGAGTCTTTGCCCCACCCCCCATCCAAGGGCATGACCTAAAATAAAGGTTGAGAAGCACTGTTTTAGATCATCTAGCAAGCCACTCCTGACATCTTAAGACCTAAGGGGTGCATGAATTAGTGATTTGGCCTGGGGTACAGGATAGTACCAGCTCTGATGAGAATGCTTCATGGCCAGAAGCCTATATGATCAAGGAAGATATTCTCTTTCTAGGCAGGTCCTGGGTTCTGAGCTTCCCCACACAGGAGTTTCTCCACCTAATTTGAGCATCCACTGGCCACTAAAGAGCAAGGTATATTTAATAACAGAATTCTGGTAACAGGGACGTAATTAAACTAACACCACCTACCCTACCCCTTGCACACTGGGCAAGAACAGTTCTTAGCACACACTAGGCATTGATAAAATGACCTTGCTTACACAACCCTGCCACATTCTCACATCACATCCTTGGGTCCCCACTCAGCAGGTGTCATAACTGAGGCAAAGGCTGAGTGTGTTATCAGTAATGTGATGACTCACGGGATAAAGGTCAAGGGCTTCCTGAAGTCAGGAAGTATGACTCCAGGCTCCATGATCTTCATGACTATTCTAAACTACTCCATATAGAGATGAAATTGTCAGTTTTGAACCAATAAAGACAAAGACAAAACCTGAAAATACCACCCACCTATAAAGAAGACTGTTCACAATAGAGACAGAAAGCTGGGCTCTAAATTGTATCTCTTGCTCTTTGAAAAAGGTCTTGTGATGGTCTTAGGAAGAGTAAAGCTAGAGAACAGAAAGTATTGGTTCTTATAATCATTATGGCTATTTCTATTTCAATACCTCAATTTCCCAAGAGCTTATTACCTTAAATTATCTGAGACACCTTCATCTGTTGACTCAACAAATCCTTCCCTCTCACACGTGGCAAAGTGTAGATGATGCCAGATCATATTAATTGATTGGGAGTTTTGCATGAATAATTGCTTTGAATTAATACCAGTTAATTGGATTTGCAACATAATAACGTTTGGTGACCCACTTTGTACTTGAACACAATTAAGGTATTTTCGGAACCTCTATTAGGAGGAAAATGTCCCACTGACTAAAAAACATGTAGTTTAAAATTTAACTATGTAATTCTATCCAGATATGAGCAAGCCCATAGGTACTGTTTTTTAGAATCTCTAAAGTTCCCTTGGTATCCCAAATCTATTTTCCAGCCTAACACTTCCCTCCAAAGGCACTCCGGGATCTGACTCAGGGGTAATGCTGCTGCAAGTTAAGTCTGGAATGAATCACTTCCCTCTTCCGTCTGAGGATTTTTATGTCTATCAGAAACTATGAGACAAGATGGCTGTACATGCTTTTATGGTTTGTCACCACGTTAGACATAGAACACAGTAGTTAGCATTGCTCTTTCCCAGGCTAATTCCCAGGAATGCAAGAATGCAGGTGGCATTAGAAACTGATTACCCAGGGTTATTTAAGGGAAGAGAGCTGATAGAATGGAAATATATGTGTATTTGCATGTGTATATGTGTACATGAACATATGTGTATATGTGTAAATATATATATATGTATATGTATATTAAGAGGGGATTTATTAGTCTATCATACAGACTGTGTTCTAGATAATCCAACACGTTTGTCTCCAGATGAAAAGGTCAAGAATCCAGTAGTTTTTCAAGTCCATAAATTTGGATGTCTCAGCAGTCCCAATCGGGCTTGGGAGTCCTAGGGAATTCCTGGAGAGCTGCTGGTCTTCAGACAATATTGGAATCCTCAAGAGGTTGAATTTAATACTGGGCATAGAAGCAGGATAGATGAACCGGCCAGAGAGAGTGTGGGTGAGCAGGCAGAAACCACATCCTTTCGCCTGAATTGCCAATGAAGGTGGGTTCTCCTGCTTCAAGGAATCTGATTAAGAAAATCTCTCCCAAGATCTCCCAGCTGCTTGGGTTTTAGTTGCTTCCACTTGCGGTCAAGTTGTACAACCAAGATCCACCATCGCAGTCCTACAATCTGTTACTTTGCCCAGCTCACCTACGTCCCTGGAGTCATACTTTATGCCCGCCAGCACAATCTGGATGAGAGATGATGGTTACAGGGGGAAGGAGTAACACCAGGAGATGGGGCAGGAAGACACAAAGCTGACTCTATCTTTTCCACTACTCTTTGACCAGAGCCTACTGACCTCTCGGTAGTCAATCTCACTCAGAAGACTTGTCATCTCCACTCTCCAATGGGCATTAAGCCCAAATCCTACCCACAGTACTTTCTAGGCCACCTACATGCCAAGCCTTCTTTGTATCTTCAAAGTCTTTCTGCTGTTCTTTCTCGTTGTTAGTGAGGGCAGTCTTATTTCAATAGGGCCTTATTGCCTCCACCTTGCTTCATAGAAATCAATGTAATGTCACCCCGGCAATGTGTCATGAACTTGTCATTTGAATTAACTGCAATGCTGGAGCTAAAGGTTGAGCAATCTTGCTGCCGAAGGCATTTTCCTCTAACGGCTCCATAAAGTGGGCAGCAAAATTAATAGTTGGTGATAAAGTGGCCATTTGCAGGTTGCTGGGTGTAGCAAAATGATAACTGATGGAGCCTGGGATCTTCTGCCTTGGTGCAGAAAGGACTCCATGAGAGGACACTGTCGTTCTGACGTTTGTTATAGCAAGCACAGCTTCAGGCTGGCAGGTCAAAGGACCAAAGGAGCCCACAGCAAGAAGGAAGCTGTCTGAAGCCCCATGAAAAACCCTCACCCAGGCTGGACTACCGAATCCCAGACTCAGCAACAGGAGAAAATATTATTTAATCCACAATCTTTGGCGACTTGTTATAGCAACTGGACATACAGCTTAGCATATGAATGCGGAGAAGAAGCATAATAAATGAGGATGGGGTGCTGGTCATAAGATGGTGACTATGAAACCGGGTGGTGGCGAAAGTGATATTGGTGATGGTGGTGGTGGTAATTTATGATGGCAATAACGATAGTGATGGTAACAATGGTGAGAATGGTGGTGATGATGGTGATGCAGTTGGTAATACAGATGAAGATGATGAAGATAGCTGTGGTGATGATGACTGTGATGATGGCAGTGGTAATGGTGATGATGGAGATGTTATTGGTGATATTGCTGGTGATGTAATGTCAATACTAATGGTGATGGTGGTAGTGATGTTGTTAATGATGGTCATTACAATGGTGATGGTGGTGAAGACTGTAGTGGGTTGGCCTGAGGCTGCTTGTATTGTAATGCTAATTTGGGGCCCCCAAGACTGGTTACCCCAGAGACAATAGAGCCTGTAGACACTAGCTAAGTGACCCTGCCCCTAGTTCATTTTGATTGGTAAATAAAGATTCCAACAGCCAATAGTTGGGCAGAAGAGACATAGGTGGGGTTTTAAGTTTCATGGGCTTTGAGAGAAGAGAACGAGAAAGAAGACGAACATACAAGAGGAGGAAGGGCATAGCCATGGCTTAAGAGAGAGGAGAGCATGGCCCTGAGGGCTGCCTAATTGGAGCTAAGAAAAACCCAGATGAAACAGGGAAGTAATAACTTGGGTTATCAAGGGATAAATGGATTCTAACAACATGGAGGGTAGACAACTGTCCAGCAACTGTGCTGCTTAAGGCTTAGTGTAAATATAAAGGCTGTTCATTGGGGAACTCAATAACCGAAGTGGGACAGAATCCCTGGGCGGGGGATTTTAAATATTTCCTACTACAGAAGATGATGGTGGTATTAGTGATAATAATGAGGACACTGAGACTGATGCCTACCTAATACCACTGTGAGCCAAGCACTGCCCTAAGGGTTTATTCCATTATATCTTCATTGGTAGGTAAATAAACCAAGGAGGAAAATCAGAAACCATGCCAAAGGCATTCAGATATTGACCGAAGCAGTCCAGAACCAGTGGCCATGCCCACAGCACAATGTCACTCTATAGAAGAGTATACATTGGTATGTTTGTAGACATGTCTAGACAAGGTAAACAGTCATGTGATCCAGAGAGTTCTATAAGTCCTCCTGCTTTCCATTAATATTTCAAGGAATAAATAGATCCTGCTTTAAGAGGAAATTATGGAGATAAAGGTACTTATTAATAACGAGCTCTTAAAGGAAGTCCTGGCACATGGTAACCATTCTGTGGAATATTTTATCACCATTGTTATATTACCTTTTCGATAATGGGTTGGACATAAAGAAGCTAAGCAAAGTCATCCTTGGAGGTCAGGGGAGCCTGGTGTATTAGCACCTGGGAGTGTCCACCAAAGTCTTACCTTTCCCCAGGTCTCATATTTGCTGATGTTAGATATGCCCAGAAGCTCGTCATCATCTATGAAGAATAACCAGGATGTGGTGGGCCAGGAGGATGTCCTATGATATCCAAGGAAGTCTTATGGCAAGAAGCATAAGTCCCTGCATCCCAGCCCACTGGGAAGTGATAGGCATTGAGGGGTGCTCCTGGGAGCACATCTGCTGCTCAGTCATAGGAAGCCCTGGGTCTTGTGTAGAAACTTCTGTGGAATCCCTTCTTATTGTCATTTCCATTCAGGAACTAACATCCACCCCCATTTATTAACTCTCTCCTGACCTATCGACCATGTTGATCACAATGGAAGCAAGGACCAGGGAATGTTTGTTTACTGGTTGTTGAGTAAGTGAGATAGATATATTTCTCATACAAAAGAGGAAAAACTAGTATTAAGATAAATGTATATATGTGGACAGGTGTATAAACACATGTCTATTGTGTTTCAATTTTAAACGTTGCCCTCTCTTCTTTTCAATACTTTACCTAAAAATAATTGAATTTCTCATCTCATTAGTGGCTCCTAAGATAACACATAACAGAGGAATCCCAAAAGAAAGCTCTGAATTTGCCAATAAGTAGTAAAATGCAGTTACCAGGATCACTGCTATTTTGTCAGGTGAAACAGAAAATTGCTATTAAAAAAATGTCCTAGACTTCAATTTTCCAAAATATCCCAAGATTACTCTCAGGATTCAACCAAGAGGAAAGATAAATAAGAAAAGAAATAGATAAATTGGGTAATAACGGGAAAAGAATGAGATCCCAACCATCTGTATTGACTTTGTGCTTTATAAGAAACACAAGTAATTTGAAAGCACACTTTTCTCCATGATAAACTGTCAAGTGAGAGCAAGTGCATAAACAGACAACAGAAAACCTCTGAGGACTCTGTTATATCACGCAATGATCTCGGAGTCACCGAAATTGCCAGATAATCTACAGGACAATTGTTCCTTGGAAGTTTCTTTTATTGAGCAATGTTGTCTTAAGGAGAGCATTTAAGTAAATTAAAAATGTTGCAAGAACATTACAGGCAAACAGATAGGCAGCATCCGGGATTATTATACATCGGCAGTATTCTTTTGTTTTGTTTTTGACTGTTGCTGTTTTAGGTTTTAGCAGTAATACACATCTGTGGGCTGACAGTTTCTGCTAGTCAGTCTCAAGATACGGGTGCCTTCCACCCAAGGTCAGCCATGATATGACTGTGGACAGCATCTCATCTGAACAGTCGACTGTGGTGTACCTGTCTAGAACTCACCCTCTTGTTTTATGAGTCCAGGTTCTCTCAGGGTATTGGACCGGAGACCTCATTTCCTCACTGATTCTTGCTTAGAGACTTCCCCCTGGCCCTAGCCACATGGCTCCCATAGTGCAGGTCACAACACTGCAAGTGATTCCTTTAGATGAAAAAATGAGAAAGTGAGTACCCACAATGGCAGTCTTTCTGTAATCCACCTCAAAATGAATATTCTACCAGACCCAGTATATTGCTTAATCAGGAATCGGTGAATTTGGTCTGCATGCTTTCATTTTAAAAGATATATTTATTTTTATGTTTATGGGTGTTTTGCCTGCATATATGTCTGTGCACCACGTGTGTCTTTGCAACATCTGTATGCAATGGCCACAGGGGCCAAAAAAGGGTGTCAGACACCCTAGAACTGGAATTACAGAGGGTTGTGAATGGCCACGTGGGTGTTGGGAATGGAACTGTTTCTTTGCGAGGACAGCTAATACCCTTGACTGCTGAACCATTCCTCCAGCCCCTAACCTCTAAGATTTTATTCTCACCATTTTTTAAAAGGCTATTTTCTTGCAGTATGCTTTACACATAAAACACAGTATGGCTATCTGGAGGCTGGGACTAATTCTTTGACACCTGAAGAAGTCTCCCTTGCTGTGTGACAAGAAATTAATTTGTTTAGCAGAGAGAACCTTACGTATTGCTGTTACATTCTGTAACTAATCATGGTGTGAGTTTCTACTCCTTATTCAATAAAGCCCGGGCCTCACGCCACTGCAGAGTGTGAGCCAATTTTCACAGTTCATGACTCTTTAAAATGACTCATTAACCAATTTCATTTCCATTTCTCTTTGAATGTCTTCCATGACTGCAAGAAGAAAGTACCATTTTAACTCCAGATTTACATTCTACGCATCTCTCTTGGACTATCTATTTGACAGAGAAAGCAGGTCTCGGGCATAGGATTCTAGACAAATAACCCCTAATAAGGTTTATGATTATGTAAGGGAAGGCGTTCGTAATCAGGGAGACTGATAAGGGACACTTTGCATACTCTAGTAGTGATGGAAAAATTCCTTTAAACTGTTCTTGAAGATTTGTTTTACATTTGAGTATGTGTTCTCATGTGTGTTTGTACACCTGAGTGCAGAGTCCAAGGAGGCCAAGAGGGTGTTGGAGCTCCTGGAATTGGAATGACAGGCAGTTTTGAGGCACCAGATATGGGCATTAGGAACTGAACTGAGGCATCTACAAGAGCAAGCAGGTGCCCTTAACCACTGAGCCATCTTCAGAGCCCTAAACACTTCCTCACAGGTATATTTCTTAGAACGGAACTATAGGACATTTATATACTGTGACTCCTTTCCTTCACTGAATCTATCCTTTGAAACAGGCCTCCATCATTATGTTAGCTATATTTCTCTTTTTTTACCCTTGCATACTATTTAAATATGTAAGTGTTTTAGAAAGAGACTCATTGTACTGCCCATAGTCATTTGGCTGTGACAGGCGGAGGCATCAGGAACTGTGTAGGTTGAGGGTATAAGAATATCAAGGAAAGATGATGAGGTAAAGGCTATATCTGTGTACAGTTTTGATAAGATGTCACAAGTATATATATATGTATATATATAATATATGTGTGTATAAAGCATATAGTATATATATTATATATATATTTATTAATATAGTAGTATATAGAGAATATATTACATGTAGTATTATACATTAGCATGGTATATATTAGAAATATGTTATATGTAGTATTATATATAATAGCATATATATGAATATATTATATATGATATTATATATAATATATTATATATGATATTATATATATTAGAGTAGTATATATATTAGGATATACATATATATACATATATATATATTATTTACTTGGTGGATGAATAACTGAACCCCATACATCTTTCCTGAAGCTCTATGAGATGGTTTTCCTACTTGAAGCTAACAACATGTGCCACTTAGTGGGTGCCATATACAGAGTTGTGCGCTACCCCTTAATTCACATGTGGATGTCATAATAAGCACACAATGGAATATGCAGATGGGGCTTTGGAGAAGAGAATAGGTCTATAGGTTATAAAAGTGGGGTACACACAGCTAAGACAAAATGGCAGAGAACTTCCAGTCTCTATTAATTTCCAGGGGATTCAGTAGGAAGGGACTCTCATACACTATGGGAAGAGAAGCTTCATCAAGGACAGAGCTGACAAATACTTTGCTCTTCAAATTTCTATTATGTAAGCCACATCACCTATGGTATTTTCTCAAATCATTTTAAGTTGATAGATACCATGGATAAATAAATTTGAGAGCTGGAAATGTATCTTTGTTGGTAGAGTGCTTTCACAGAATGCATGAAGCCCCAGTTTCAGATATCCATGCACCACAGCTAAAGCCTGTGATTTCAGTATGCAGAAGCACACAAAATAATTCTTGGCTACTTATTAAGTTTAAAACTAGCTTGGCCTACATAAGACCCTAAGTCTTCTTCTTCTCCTTCCCCTTTCCCTCCTCCTCTTCCTCCTTCTTTTTCATCTTTTCTAATGAGGAGAATTTATTTCATAGGAGAAATTTGGTACAGAAAACTGAAGTCCAGGCTACCCAACCCAGCACTCTATAGATGATGGGATGAGATACCTAAGCCCAAGGCTAGACCAATGGAGAAAGTTAGAGTCTTATAGGAAAGCCCTTCCTCAGACCCAAAGCCTACATGAGAAATATCCAGGTAAAAGCATAGAGGCAAATGGAAAAGTCACAGAGATACCGGCATCCAGCATCTGTGCAGTGCAGAGAATAAACTGAGAAACAGACTGAGCCCCGTGCCCCGCCCAAGAAGTCACTAAATTGGAACTTCCTAGCAAGCTAGCCTGCAGGAGTCAGGAAACATGTCAGAGAAGAGCAGCAGTTAGCCTGGGATGGGAAGAACATGCCATTCACAGGGTAAAAGTCAAGATCTGGGACACTTCCAGGTTCCTTTGCCAACTCCAGTTTGTCCCTCTGATTCCAGAGATTTGGAATGAAATGCTCACTCAGAGAAGATGAATTTACAGTCCCCACCCCTCATTTCTCTGAACTGCATTAAATACCTTTTAATCAGAAAGGATTCCATTCCATGCAGAACAGATTGGAGTAGCTAGCAGCTAACTCTGGGAGACTGTCATGGGGCTGAGTAACCGCTTGGCTGCAATCCTACCTCTTCGATGAAAGGCAGGGCTGAGAGTGAAGTCACACATGAAGACCTCAAAGGAACATCTTTCAGACCCTCAGCAGCAGCCTCTATGACTGCAGGATAGCAGGAATGATGGCTTCTGTCCTAGGGCTGAGAGAAGCATCAGTTCATACCAAATGAATGGTCTCCGACTGTAGCCTTGAGATTTAAGGACCGAGAAACACCAGATGCTAAGCACTTAAAGATGTCCTGATACACTTCCAATGCTTTTCCTGTAGGGAGATGGGGTCTATTCGCTGTCTTTGAAACCTATCCTGCCCTTCAAGTTCAGCCTATGCAGGTGACCAGTCATTTGGTAAATGGTTGCAGAAATGCAGAAAGACCAGAAAAGGAAACAAAAACAAACAAATAAAACAAAAACAAAAACAAAGTAAATCAAAAACATGTTCTCTGTCTTATATGGAACTTGGGCTATAATGTTGTCATGTATATGTGTATATGGGTGTAAGTGTGGCTAATATCTAAAGGAGACTGAGAGAGAGAGAGAGAGAGAGAGAGAGAGAGAGAGAGAGAGAGAGAGAGAGGAAACAGACAGAGAGACAGAGAGACAGAGAGAGGGGGGAGGATGGGAATAAAAACACAAGGGACTTAGAAGAGAAAAAGACCCACAGAGAGGAGATTACAAGAGGTAAACAGAGGTAGCAAAGAATGGGGTAGATGTGGAGAATAAACCCAAAATGCAGGTTGTTGACAGTTGTAGAGAGAATATCCTATATTGTGTGGATACATCAGTTGTCAATAAAAAAAAAAGTTCATGGCTTATAGAAAAGTGTAAGCTTATAGGAAAGGGAGATTGATTTCTGAGAGAAAAAGAAGCACAAGAGATTGGCCCCAGATACAGAGGAAGAAGACAGTCCCATGAGACTGAGGACCAAGTAACCTGCCATGCAGCATGACCTAGAATAGAATAAATAGATAATTAAATTATGAGCTGGTTGGGAAACAGGCCCAAGCTTGTGGCTTAGGCGTTCATATATAAGAAGTCTTAGAGTTGTTATTTCTGGGAACAGGGGCATGGGAAGAAAAGCATCACTCAGCAGACAATGTCCTAATGGCATCTAACATGATAAAAGAAACTTAGAAGAAAATAGCAGACTAGGAGGCTGGAGCATTGGCTCAGAGGGGAAGAGTGTTTACTGAGTTCAAATCTTTAGACCCCATTTAAAAAGTCAGGCTTGGTCATATACATACCTGTGCCTTGGTGTTATAGTGTGGGGGGTTGGGGAGAGACTGAAGACTGGAAGATTGCAAGCAGTTGCTGATTTCTCATCTAGCTTCAGGATAAGTGAGGCACCCATCTCAAGGAAATAAAGTCTGATCGTGACAGAGTAGGACTCTGGCTGTGCTCTTCATGTCCCTGAGCACACACTGGTAAGTGTGCATATCAGGGGAATGGAATGGAAGGAGAATGGTGGACAAAAGTGGGACAAAGAGAGAAAGCTGGAGTCTTACCATTATCTTTAGCACCACAAAACCCATCACATTCCCAAGAAAAACAATACACTCAATTTTACCTTTCAATATTCTAGACTAGCTGATCAAACAGAGATATGTTTCATTGGATAAAGCTGTCTACCACCAAGCCTGACAACCTGAGACTGATGGCTGATACCCATATAGAAGGAGAGAACCAACTATTTCAAGTTTCCTCTGTCTTCCACACATGTTTTACACACACACACACACACACACACACACACACACTTTTAAAGGCCTTACCATCTGAGAAACTCAGGGTCTGAAGAGTGCCCACAGACCCATTAAGAAGTGCCCAGTATATGAAGGATGTGGATGTCACTAGCTGGGCTGATGGAAGGCTCCCTGGGTAAGTCACTCAGGGTCCTGTGGACTAATAGCCTGTTTTTCCTTAATTTATATGTTCCAGTCTTCTCTTTTTGTGACATCTGGGAAGATATTATGTTATTTGAGCCAATTCTCTATGTATAGTTTCCCCTTTATCCCTCTCTGGGGTACAATTCTGATTTAATTTCAACCCATGGTGCTATGTGCCCATGTCCATAGGCCCACTGAGCCCATCACATTTGAATAAATTTGGTTAGACAGATGTGCCATGGCTTCCTCCCAGATGCTTCTGCTAAGTGCTGTTGTGGATAGGAAGAGTGACATTATCAGTTGTACTTTTAATGTTCAGAAAATTGCTGCAGAATTTGCCCAGAGGCATGTGTACAGATCCAGTGGCTGGCTGGCAAGTGTTCTAATGGTCATATGCCAGTGAAGTTTCAACTTTAGTTTTAAATGAACAGGGAGACATTGGAAAGAACTCATGATATCTGTTAATTTGTTTCCATTCACCAACAGCCACTGAAAAACCCATCCCAGGAATTTCAGACATCTGGTCAACCAGCTAGCCATTCAGTCTCTAGTTTAGCCTTACATAAGTCCCCACTCCTGGAGGGTTTAATTATTTTCATAGACAGTGTCTTGCTATTGGAGTTGAACACAATTGACTTAACCCTTGAAGCTACTGTTCTGATGCAGAAATGCCTCTGACTCATAACCTCTGTTTCCCATGTTAAATGTGAAACACACACTGAAAACACAAATACACACACACACACACACACACACAGAGAGAGAGAGAGAGAGAGAGAGAGAACCCACAAGTACAGCAGGTTTCCATCCAATCCTATAAGCAACCACAGAATGACAGGGGCCTCCCAACCTCAGTCATTTTCATTTGAGGCATGATTTATCTCTAATGTGTTTCTCAAATGCTTTGTGCCATGAATACACAGGAGCAAACCCCACTTTGAACCTGAAATTCGCTGGGTGCCATGTCTGTTTACAATGCTGAACAGCACAGGACTTGCCAACCTTCAAAGTCTCAGGTCAATATAAACATAAATATAGGTATTTGGCACAGCAGGCACTTAAGAAAACAGTAAAACTGTCTAAATAAACCCAGAAAACCTGCCTGGACGTCATTTTCCCATCCCTTCTTGCTTGGACTCTTTTTTTCCTCCCTTAACATAATGCGGAGATGGGTACTGTCACAGAAGGGTTAGGAGTAACATCTCTGGCCTCAGCCTTTCGGTCCAGAATGTGGATGACACAGCCACTTGTCCAGGCAAATAATGATCATCATTACACGGTGGTTGCTCTCTGGGGCTCACAATGGTCATTATCATGAGAAACTGACACTTAAGACACTACGGAGAACTCAAATGTGGTAGTCAATCTCCAAGCTCCCCAACCCCTCTCTTGTAAGCACCAACCATTTGTTAATTGTCCTGAGTCTCTTGAGAAGGGTTAGCATGCTGGGGGTCAGAGAAGAGACACACCACTGGAGTCTGATTTTAGGGACAGGAGGGAATGGCAGACAAAGGAGCTGCCAGCTGTGTTCATTTGCTCATCTTTCTTTTCCTTTCTGTGCCTGGGCTCCAGGTCATGTAGAATTAAATGTTCGATAAAAGAGGATTCTTCTTAGTGAGTCATTAAGATGTCAGCTTCTTTAACTTCCATGCACCGTTAACATTTGCAAGGAGGAGCTGGGGAGGTGGCTTTGTGGGTGATGTATATGCTTGCAGTACAAACTTAAGGACCTGAGTGTGGGTCTCCAACACACACATACAAAACATGGAGTGATGATGTACCTGTAACCTCATTTGGAAAATCAGGGACAGGAAGTTCCCTGGAGCTTGCTAGGCAGTCAGGCTAGATGGACTGATGAGCTCTAGGTTCAGTGAGAAAACCTGTCTCACAAAACAAGGGCAACTGAGGAAGACATCCAACATAGACCTCTGGTTTCTATGTGGTCATTCACCTGTGTGAACACACACACACACACACACACACACACACACACACACACAGAGAGAGAGAGAGAGAGAGAGAGAGAGAGAGAGAGAGAGAGATCTTATATATGCAGAGAAGACGGTGGGATACAGCAGGCATACCACAGCATATTAAAGGGTGAATTGTGCCTCGATGTTATATCAAGTACCAGAGAGGAGCTTGTATAAGGAGATGATCACTAAACGTTCTAGAAATGAATGGATGCTGTAAGTTCCAAATACCCTTAAAGATACTCTTTCACCAGAATACTGAATGCTTATTTACTAAGATGTTGAAGGCATATTCCATATTGGAGAATAAATATCAGCAAAGACCCACGCTGTCTCCATCCATCATACCCTCCAATGGAAGCACTTTATGGTAACATGATGGCTGCCACAGATCCAGTCATCAGCTCCTCACAGAATAGGAGAAAACAGAACAGAGACAGGTCATCTTGCCTTGCATTTGTTTTTAA
The DNA here is from genome assembly GCF_021556685.1 of Rattus norvegicus. NCBI lineage: Eukaryota > Metazoa > Chordata > Mammalia > Rodentia > Muridae > Rattus > Rattus norvegicus. Next base: position 37,421,856 of record NC_141545.1, read on the forward strand.
CCATTTTTTTAAACAATCTCCAGAGAATTCTGTGACATCTCTTAGTGGCTAAAACTAAGATCCACACTTCATCCCAAGACCAACACTGGCCCAAAGGAATAAAATCATACAAATGCTCTTGACCAATCATGACATACTCTATGAGGTTGATGCTGCCTGTTCCTGTATGTACCCAATGATGCTATAAATCAAATAGGAGAAACAGGATTCTTGGAGTCATATGGAAAACTGAACTGTTTTCACAGATATCTCATCCCATGTAGCTGGGGTTCTGGAACTCTAGGATCAACAAGGGAATGAAGACAGGACAGGCACACATACTGAAAAGTTGGTGTCAAGCCTGAGTATGCACTTGGATGGAGGGCATTGGTTGTGACCAATAGCCTGGCACTTCAGTGTGCTTATTGTGTGTAATAAAAAGGGAGGAGCTAACTATTCTGTGTAGGAGGTCTTTGTAAAAAGGTGTCTCAGGCTATAAACATCCAAGAAGAAGAAGCTACAACTGCTAGTCTTTTGCTACACTGGTTATTTTCTTGTACTTGGAATCCTGAGAAAATACGTGCCATCCCTTTTGATCCTGGCACACAGGGAGAAATGGTTTTGCCAATTTTCCATAGGTCTGAGGCCTTAGAGTCTTCAAATGGCTTTGCCCACATCAACAGCATAGATAGACTCAGGACATCCATCTGACTGGTAAAGAAGGCATTACTTTCCAAATCACGTAGACTTTATTTTTATTTATGTGTCCCTGTGAGTGTATGCCACATATGAGCATGGACTCTTGGAGACCAGAAGTCATTAGATTCTCTGTTGTTGGAGTTACAGGAGATTGGTGTGATCTGTTCAGTGGGGGCACAAGGAGCCACACCTGGGACCCTCTGTAAGAGTAGCAAGTGCTCTTAAGCACTGAACCATCTCTCTCAGCTGCCTTGTTGAGATTTCCTAGCTCCCTTTGTTGCTTCTGCATCTATGAAACCCGTCAGGCACTGACTAGGTTTCGTTCTTTCTAAGGGGAGGCAGGACTCAAACTCAAAGCCTAAAGAAGACAGGAGCACGTAAGCTACATGAGCTGTTCATAGCCTACCGCATGCTCTCTCAACCCTATGCAGGGTCTGCTTCCAAAGGACACAAAATAATATATTTAAAAGATGCCTAGCCATCCCACAGGATGCAGGGACCTTCTCAGATGGCAGGGGGAGGGGTGGGTAGAAAGAGTTTAAGACCTAGTGGTGTTATATGACTATATCTTTTGAACACAGCAGGGTGGCTGCACATAGGAACACACAGTGGCTGTGACAGCATGCACAAGGCCTACACAGAGTCAAGTCAGACAAAATTCCAGTATGGATGGGAGAAGATGAGCATGAAGCCTCACCTCTAGCTGAGGTGATAGTGGTGTTCGATGGCTTCTTGAGAAGAGTCAGTCTTCTCTAATGATCTGACATCTGATAGGTCAAGTAGCCTCCAAGGTAGTCTCCACATCCGAGAGTAGTCAAGCAATACAAACTGGACTCAGTGGATTGGAATGAGGATGGGGGAGGAGAAGAAAGAGGGGGGAGGAGAGAAAAGTGGAGGAGGAAGTAGGGGAAACTTGAAGATCTTTGGGGAGGGAGGTGGAGGCAAATCTGGAGGAATTAAGGGACCTGAGACAAATATGAGCAAAATACCGAAATTCTCAAAGAATAAAATGTTTATTTAACAATCACCTGCACTCCCGTGCTTTATTACAACACTATTCACAATAGCAAAGACGTGGACTCAATCCACTTATCAACAGATGAATGGAAAGAAAAACATAGTACAATACACAAAGGGATACTAGTCAGCAGTAAAAACAGAAGTGGTGAAATCCAATCATCTGTAGCGTTAATGGACGACGGGTGCCATTTGAAATAAGCCAGGTGCAGACCAATCACCACTAAGTGTTTTAATTTAATCATGTGGGGAATTTGCACAGGTTGAGTTTTTGAAGTGGAGCAGAATGGTTGTTATCAGAGGTTAAGGAGTCTGTGGGGGTTGGGCAGAGACAGGGGGACACTGGTCAGTGGGTACAATGGTGGTAGGAGTGAATTTGAGTGTTCTGTCACACAGGATGGCCACAATTCGCATGTACACAGCACATCCATGCAAATACAATCGGACCAGTAGAAATATGTAGAAGGCCATAGATGTCCTCACCACAAGCAACTGATAAATGTTTCAGAGGAATCTGAGTTCATTGTTATAAAATGTGGCATTAGGAGGCTGGAGAGGTGACTTGGTGGCTAAGAGTATTTGCTGTTCTTGCAGAGGACAAGAGTTTGAGTCCAGCACGGTCATCAGGCAGTCATAAACTGCTTCAAGGAATCTGACCTCCATATTCATGTATACACACATTCACACACGCACACACACACACACACACACACACACACACACACACACACACACCAATAAAACTAAAATAAATTTTAAATGCATTATATAATGTATACACTTTGGCCCATGGGTACACACAACGATTGATAGTCAATTAGAAAATACATTCTAAAGTTTAAAATAAATATTAGGAGGTAGTACAGAATATGGTTTTAATTCCAAGCTCAGGCAGGAAAACTGATGTGATTTGAGACCAGCTCAGGCTATAGTGTGAGATTCTCTCTAAAGCCCAAAATAAGAGCCAGGCAAGTCTTTAATACCAGAAATCAGTAAGTAGGTACAGGAAAGCAGATCTCTGTGAGTTCAAGGCCAGTCTAGTTTACATTGTGAGTTCTAGGACAGCCAGGGTTACATAGTTAATTCCAAGCCTCTAATAATACAAGATAAAACCTTGTCCCAAAGAAAGGAAGGAAGGAAGGAAGGAAGGAAATCAGAAAGAGAAAGAAAGGCAGAGAGAGAGAGAGAGAGAGAGAGAGAGAGAGAGAGAGAGAGAGAGAGAAACAAGAAACCAATGAAAGCAAAGGAAACAAACAAGAAGACTCAAATGCATTGACTTTCTGGTACTTGCTATGTCACATGCATAATCTTACAATAAACGAAAGGGCGTTTCCATTTATAGTATAGAAGCCATTTTCTCTAAAAATAAATATTTATTTTAAATGGGTATGTTGGAAGATAATTTTAATTAAATAAAAGTTTTATTCTAACGACAATATAGTAAATATTGAGTTGCCAAAATCATATCCAACAGTGCAGTGGCATGACAAAGTGCTACAAAGAAACCCATGTCTCTTTAGGATGATAGGGGAGGAAGTGTGGGGCCAACACGGGCTTTAAGACGCTCTAGAACCCACAGAAGAGACCTGGAGGCTGCACGTGGTGTAACTGCTTTGAAGAAGAGAGATTGAGGCCTGAGTTATTGACTTTCTCCTCCCTCCATCTCCTGCTCATGTGAAGAGAACCCACTGCCAAGTCCCCAGCTGGGATGGACTTTCTCATTAACAGGCATTTATTATTTCCTCGTTTTCAAATGTCACTCTGGCCTTTCTCCCTGGCATTCTCGCTGCTGGCTGTTGCCACAATTACTCTTGTTTCAGAAAATAAGCTGAGCTACTTAAGGCATGACAAGAATTCACTGATTTCGTGACATGATCTTTGTTGCTAATGTGGGGAAACGCTTGACTGGAGACATGGCCCAGTGGTTAGGAATTTGATTCCCAGCACCCACATGGTGGTTCATAATCATCTGTAACTGCAGTTCCAGGAGGTCTGAAACCCTCTTCTGGCCTCTGTAGGCAGCAGGCACAGAGGTGGCACACAGAATTAAATAAAGGAAAAACACCCATACACATAAAATAAATTGAAAAAAATAACCATTTTTTAAAGGAAAATAGAAAAATCCTCAAGCACTCAGTGTGGGTGTATATATTTGTGTGTGCGCTCAGATGTATGTATGTGTACATATTTTATCTGTTTACATGTATGCTTGTGTATATTTGTCTGTGTGAATATGTACACGTGTGTGCACATGCATGTCTTCGAATGTGCAGGCTTGTGTGAATGTTGTAAGCATATGTATATGTGGATATGTGTATGTGAATATGAGATCATGCATCTGTGTTTGCAGCCACTTGTGTCTGTAAGTCTGTGAGTATAATTTCCATGATTAAAACTCTATTTTGCCATTTCCCACTGATTATGGCACTATCGGTTAAAATGATCTGATTGTACACAGAGTACACATGTCCTAGAGTTATTTTTAAATCTTTGTTCTATTCACTGTTATGTGTGTGATGTATGTTCATTTAAATGCACATTTCTGTCCAAGTTCATGCATGTTTATGTACACCCATATGAATATATCTGTTAGTATATGTGTGCACACATGAATACGTCTGTGTATGCATATGTTTGTCTTCATTTGTATGTTCATGATCATGTCTGTATGTCCATATGAGCATGTACATATGCATCTAATTCTTCACGTGTATGCATGTATATTTGTGTTCATTTGTGTATGTGCACGAGCATGCGTGCATGTGCATATGAGAGTATGTGTGTCTGCATGTGTGTTTGTGTGCATTTTTATATATTTATGCAAGAGTATGTGTACATATATGCATCTGTGTGTGTGTGTCAATGTGCGAGTGTAATTTTCTTAATTAAATCTCCTGTTGTCATTTTCAGGGTGGTGACAGCAATATCTGCTAAATCCTTCTGGCTGTGCTAAAGAGCTCACATGTCCTGGTGTTACTTTTTTGTTGAATCTATTCTATAGGTCATGTTAGAACATTGTTAAATGTGAGGATGCCCTGGGGGTGCCGTGCAGTGGGGTCATAGGTGACCCCAACAGGCATTAGAACACAGACTGAAGAATCCAATTTCCTTTTCATTCCTTTTCCTGTCCTTTCTGTTGTAACAAAGAAAACAATTTCACTTTGAGGGCATGAACGCTTTACAGCCCCAACATTTGCTAATATCCATTTTGAACCCGCGGGGACTTGGTCTCGTGCCCAAACCTGTAGATGAGAATCAAATTCTAATCGGGAACACCCCTGTTGTTCACCACAGTCCTGTTTTGTGTCACTCCAGTCAGACAAATCCAACCACCTATGTATTAGAAAGGTTTCCAATTCCCCACTGAAAGAGCAACCCGCAGGGAAGAGGAGAGGTTTCCAGTCAGGGGTCTCTGCACCCTTCTGTTTGTGTCTGCCTGTCCCCAGGGCCTTAAAATAGGCTCCTGCAACCTTCCTCCCTCCGGTATCCTCCCCCAAAATGAAATGAGGTCAGCTGAAGCTCTTAACCTCTCCACCCATGGAGGCGTCCAGTAACACAAAGATACCCACACCTGGCTAACATGAAGAGGAGAAGAGGCCGTGCTGGGGTACTCCACCCTAAAATGGACATGTATGTCACACTCCCTCTTCCCAAGGCTCAGGGATCAAATCAGAAGAGGGGACAGAATGGTTGCAAATGCCAGAGTTAGTAGATGACTGTAGCAAACACAACACTGGACACAACAGAGTCTTCACACACGTGAACTCACAAGAGCTGGGAGTACTACACACTGCCCCCAGGATCAGTGCAGCAGGAAGCCCGGCACAGATAAGGAAGGGCTCATAAAGTCCCAACTCACGCCAAGCTGAGAAGCTATGACAACTGATGGCTGCCAGGGGAGGGAGGGTCAGTTTTCTTCAGGGATGTGGCCCTTGAGAGGCTGACCATGCCGCAGTAGATGGCATCAAACCCATGAACTTACAGGCAGCACTAATGTGGACACAATGGAGTTTAAAAGGGAATACCTAAAGCTGAGAGGGAAACATAGAAGGTAGAGTGGGGAGGAACTGGAAGGGAGGGAATGAAGTATAGATTTGATCAATACTCACGTGCATTATGAAATTCTCAAACAAAAGTAAATGCTGGACAGCAGGAGAGAGCATTGGGTAGACCTCAAGTGAGCATCTGATGATTCTGCCTCCTTCTGTAGGACTTGTTAGCAGTTACATTCTCACTACTAAAGATCTCACATCACTGTGTGATTTTGCTGACTTCACTGCTGTGTCTACAGGGCCAAAGTCTTCCTTAGATCACCATAGCAACCCTACTCCATGATGGTCATGGTCATGATAAGCCCTGAGGGAACAGCCACCACACACTCTCAGAAAGCCATGTCCATGTATCTCACCAACATAAGTAGGAGCTAGCGAGGCAGCTTCGACTTAAGAGTGCACAATGCTCTTGCAAAAGACCTGAGTTTGATTGCCCCATGCTCATATTGAGTGACTCACAACTGTCTGTAACTCCAGTTCCAGGAGATCCATGCCCCTCCTCTGGCCCTTGTGAGCACTACACTGATGTGGACAGACTGATCCACCCCCAAGACATAATCATAAATAGGAATAAAGTTAAACCTCAAAAAGAAAATGTAGGGGTTGGGGATTCAGTGGTAGAGCACTTGCCTAGCAAGCACAAGGCCCTGAGTTCGGTCCCCAGCTCAAAAAAAAAAAAAAAAAAAAAAAAAAAAAAAAAAAAAAAAAGAAGAAGAAGAAGAAGAAGAAGAAGAAGAAAAGAAAGAAAATGTAGCTACTGTATTAAACAAGTTCTCCATCGCATCTATGTCGAACTAGATGGGAGATAACAAATGCGCCCCCTCGGAGTTTCAGATGTCTGTGTTTTCTCCAATAGCACGAGGGGACATGCCATTCTTTGCTGAGACAGGCAGCAGCTTGAGAACAAAGGGGAAAGGGTGCTTAGTTTTCAAATGAAATTATAATTAATTCAGAACTCACTCGACTCACTCCCAAACTCTCCAGGATGAGGTGGTGTTTGCCCCTCCTTTCCTTGAGCTCACGGCATCATGCCGCATGGCTGCACCTCACAACCCTTTGTTGAAGTGAAAGGTCATGAGGGCCGATCCGTGGGCTGACTCTGTCTTCAGAGCCTGCTGTAGCATTGCAGTGACCTTCTTTCTGTCTTCTCTTCCACCCTTTGTGGGTGAGGCTTATGGTTTTACATTAGCTCTTGTAGCCGCATGCCAGTGTCAAGGAAAATCACCTCAAATGGGTTAAGAGACACTTTATTTGGGAGCCATATGAGAATGACCGTGGCCTGGGAACAGAGACTAAGGTTATATTTAAAACACGTTTTAATGTGGTACTGTTCTATAACATTCCTATAAGAACAGTAACAAAAGGAAGTCACAAATCGAGGCACTTTAAAACCACGCTGATAAACATCAGGTAGGGTTAGCCCAAAGTGAGAGAAATCTCTGCTATTGGCACTAAGGTATCTGATGGATGTTCTTAGCCTTCGTGTTGGTGGAAGCTTTGGAGTCTGTTTGTCATTGGCAGAAGGGTTTGCTTTAAAGTCACCAGGATGTTTGCTCACACTGAGAAATAATCAATAATTGGCTATGTAGGAGGCCAATTATAACCCAAGATAATTTAGTTCCAAACCTACAACAAACTAACTCTTCACAGTCTTGGAGTTCTAAGCAGTCAGTTTGGTGGAATCTTCTCCGAACTTCTGTATAGAGAAGACCAGACTCAAGATGTTGTCTTGGAGATTGTAATTAGCTCACATAACTGAAAATGGAACCCAGCTCCTCTTCTGTCCAGTGTTTCCTCTCAACCAAGAGAGTCATATCATGCTAAATATCATGCAGCCTTACACACCAGGACAGGACAGCCTTCCCTCCAAATATGAAGGGCAGTGAGGGCTTGTCACTTGATGGTCAGTGGGAATAACTACCAATGCAGAACATGAAAGACTTCAGTCCTGACTATGAAAGACCACCAGGGTGGGGAAGACCCCCACTCAAATCTCGAGACAACACAACCCCCAAGAACTTAGGAGAAACCGGTCTTGATACAATAAACAAGAGGTGTATTTGAGGAACCAGAGCTCTGGAGACGACACGTATCTCACACAGGAGACAGAGGAGTTGACCCCAAGCCCAATTAGGAGAAGGTATTTATAGGGAAAATTACACAGGCAGTTGGCAACAGTCACACAAAGCAATTTCATTGGTTTGTAACTTGGCCTCAGTTTAACTCTAGGCCACCCTGCTTCTGGGGCAAGCTGACCCTAGTTCTCGTTTTTCTCAGGACTGTTGAGTCAGGCCTTATCGAGGCCAGATGGTTTGTGGTGGCTATAGCCAGGCTACATCCCCAAAACATGTTATGTTATTCTTTTGTGAGGTGCACTTGTCCTCACAGCAGGGTCAGTGGGGGATAGTTTAAAATCTTTATTCTTTCAACTACAGATCCCCTGAATCAGCTCATGGGAGATTTATATGTTGCATCTTGCTGGTTGTCCCCGAGTCAATGAATCTGGCCTTCACTAAGAGCTTCAAGAAAATCTAAGGAAATGAGACATGTGGGGCGAGCATTCTTTAAGACAAAATCTGAACCTCTGAACCCCCAAAGATCCCGATCTTCCCACTTTTAAGCCAGGTACACTGAAGAATAGGACAAGAAAGGAAAACAATGTGACAAGACGCAACTCTTCATCTTGTTTCTTTACCTCCATGATGGTTTGCTTCTGGAAATCTAACCTGCTGTCTAATAGCTGAATAATAGTCAATATTTCGGTCAGCTTATGTCCAATCATGGTTTCCATTCATAATTAAGTCTCAGGAAAAGATGAACTGTCAACCTCAATCATTAACACGACACAGCTAGGAAACAGGCAACTCCATCCAGATCCACAAGCCATCAGATTGGCTTGTGACGTGTGAATGGGCCATTTTCTCGATTAATGATTGATGGGGGAGGGCCCAGGTGACTTTATTAGCCCTAGGTAGATGGGCTTTGGTTGTAAGGGAAAGAAGGCTGAGCAGATCACCAGGGGGAGCAATCAATAAATAGCATTCCTCTGTGATCCATACTTCAGTTCCTGCCTCCGAATTCCTGCCTTGAGTTTTTTGCCTGACTTCTTTCAATACGACGTATGACATGGAATTGTAAGCCAAAGAAATCTTTCCCTCTTCAAGTTGTGTTTGGTCAGCGTTTTAACTCAACAAAAGAGAGAGAAACTAGAAAACATAGTAAGCCCGTGACTGCTTATATTGTCCATAGGTTACAATTTTAAAAACTGTACAAGACACAAATGACAACGAATCATACCCTTCCAGAGAGTTCTGCCACTGACAGTGCTCAGCTGATTCTGGGTGGGAGCCTCCACTTCAGTCACTGTGGTGAAATCTCTGGAGCGGCTGGCACTCCCTGCTCTTTCCTTCTGGGGAGCTCAGTTTTGCAGGACCCGGAATCAAGAAGTCCAGAAGCCACCAAAAAACCAAATGCTCACAGAATCCAGGCCAGTTACAGGTACAGATGCATAAAGAACTGGGTCAGGCATAAATTTTAAAGTAACATCAGAAGCACAGTGATACAGATAAATAACATTGGGATAGCATATTTTAAAAAATCAAAATTTATACAATATTATCTAAGGTGAACAAAACTATTAACATCTTAGATAAGGACAGAACAAGGCTCCACACTTGATGGGTGTTCCTCTCCTTCTCCTTAAGCTCAACAGCACTTCACCTGACACAGACTCATCGACGCAGTGCTGAGAGTGTCCTGCAGGCTGGGGAAACTCAGAAACATGGATATCTTCCTCTAACTAGTTCCATGAGCTCATCTCTAGAGCAAACAATGGCTTTGCTCAGCTAATCATCCTGCATACTATTATGCTGGCAGTTTAGAATTAGGGCTGGCTGTTGATCCAATTATCTAGCTCTGAAATCAGCCTCTCACATTGAGCATTAGAGAGCTACTCTGAACATGCCTTGACTGACATTCTATTTGTCACAGGAGAGAAAGCCACTCAAAGTGGGGCATCGCTCAAGAAATGTTTGGTGAACCAGAACTACAGGAATCAAAAGAAGTCTGAGTGTCCAGTAAACCCTGTATAGTTATGTAGGTCAGTGTAGACAGCGTGGTTATTGAGTACTCAAAAAAAAAAAAAACAAAAAAAACAGTGTGTTGATTCATGACCAAAGGATAAAGGCTAACTCAGCAATTGAATATCGAAAATTAGTTAGCATAATAATTCCAACATCTACCTTATCTTGTAATTGTAAATGTGTCCTGTCATTAGAAGTCTGTAACTATGTATGAAGAATTCCAGCTTTTCTCTTCTGTGGAAGATGGAGCTATCTGCCTCCTGATTCAGAGTACCAGGGTAGATGGATACAGATGTCTCTGTTTGATTCTGGGAGCATAACATAATGGGAGTCAAGAAGGAAACAGAAAGAAGATGAAGATCTATAACGTCAAGTCCATTCTTCATCTGTATTTGGTGGATCTTGTTTCTTTGGGGTAGAAAGCTCTAAAGGATTTGAGATATATACAGTAAGACTGCACTCTGAAATCATATATATGCTTTGGGGTAGAAAGCTCTAAAGGATTTGAGATATATACAGTAAGACTTCACCCTGAAATCATATATATATGTGTGGTAGTTCATACTTGGGAGCCCAGCTTCCTGAAGAGGCAGAGAAGTCAGATGCCTGGAGCTCATTGGCCAATTGGCCTGGAGCTCCAGGCTCAGTGGGAGAATTGTTTCAGAAAATGAGGTGGACCATGGGACTGGAAGAATGGTTCAGTGGTTAAAAGCACTGGCTGTTTTGGCTGAGGACCTGGGTTCAATTCCCAGCACCCACATGGCAGCTCACTATCATCTGTAATTCCAGTTGCAGGGGGATTTGGTGCTGTGTTCTGGTACCTGCAGACACTGGTACATACATACATGCAAAGGCCTGCATGCAGGTATATACATGTGCACATAAAATAAGAATCAATGTAATTATAAGGTAAAATAAATAAGGGCTGGAGAGATGGCTCATTGGTTAAGAGCATTAATTGCTCTTCCAGAGGTCCTGAGTTCAAATCCCAGTAACCACATGGTGGCTCACAACCATCTGTAATGGGATCTGATGCCCTCTTCTCATGTGTCTGAAGACAGCTATAGTGTACATATATATAATAAATAAATGTTCAGAAGAAATTTTAAAAGATAAAATAAATAAGATGGAGAGTGTACCAATCCACACATGTATATGAATGTACATACACGCACGCACACATACAAGCACATATGCACATACACAGGGCAATTCATGCCAGCTCAAACATCTGTACAAATATGATGTATAAATAGGATGAAAGAAACTTTCCATTTAATTGTGCCAAAATAAAACCAGTACATAGGTCATTCACCAGCTGAATTAAAAATTACATTATGCACAAGAGACCATTAATACTTATAAATCTGTAGAGGCCAATGCTCAGCTCCCCATCAGGCATAAGTCTAAGCTTCATTACACAGAGTGGAGCAGGTCAGATTAAGACACAATTCTATTCATAACAATAAGTTATGGTGTCCAATGAGGCAAGCATTGAAAGAGGAGTGGATGCAGAAAATACACACACACACACACACACACACACACACACACACACACACACACACACAAAGACCAGACAAATGTCTCTTCCTGAAATGTTAATTTCCCCCTTTCCTCTCCATGCCTTCAACAAAAAGAAAAAACAGGTCACTACGTGGTATGTCTACAAAAGATTTTATAAAAACTGATTTGTGTGTGTGTGTGTGTGTGTGTGTGTGTGTGTGTGTGTGTGTGTGTGTGTATTTGAGTAAAAGAGGAAATGTCGATCTCAGATGAAATACTGAGTAACAGTGAAAGGAGGGCAACTTGAACAGAGCTCAATCCAAACTCTGACCTGCCTGGTGATGTCTACCTGCTGTGCAGTCTCCTCTGGAAGTCACTGAGCATGTGTGTAAAGGGGAGTTACAACGTTATCTCATGTTTTGATTTCTTTGTCTTTGCAGTTGGTGATTTTGTTGATAGTGATGTTTGATCATGGTAATGATGGTAATAATGATGGTGGTGGTGGTGATGTTGATGGTGGTGATGGTGATGGTAATGGTTATTGCAAAGGTGTGATGGCCACTTTTCTTATGATCAGTAATTCAGTTTTCATAAAGCAGCATTTTTGCACTTTACATGTGCTTGGCTTTTCTACCTTATGCATGCTCCTCCAGTCTCTCTGCTCCTGAATCTCAGCCTATGATCAATATGGCTGACGTTATGAGGTATTTAAGAAACCATCCGCTAACATATTTTGGGTCTCCTGTTTCTAAATACAGTTACCTTAGCAACAGGATCAGTTGCTCCAGGAGAGCTTTTGCCAGATAAACTACTCAGGCCTTTGCATTCGGTCTTTATACTCCATGTCAAGTTTCCATCCATACTCTATGTGACCCTATTAAGAAAAGGAGCCATCTTGGATTGCAAGATTCCCGTGGAGAACTTCAGTGAGCTTCCCCTTAAGTCGGACTCTTTCCTTTGAACATTAGAATTCTGTTCTTCGTTGTTCATTTAGACCCTTTCTTTCTCTTTCCCTCCTCTGGTCAGCAATTTCACAGTTCCCTGAATGAATTCACGCTCGTCCAAACTTTCTCTTGCTAATTTCTTCTGTTCTTCTTTCTGCTTAGGAATGTAAGTGGGATTTTTGGCTTCAAACACTGAGGACCAGGAAGCTTTTGTTTTAACTTTTCACAACTGTCTCCGACTTTGAATGTGAGACGTAAGAGTTGCCAGGATGAATGTCAAGGAAAAAAAAAAACGTAACGTCGGGAGAAAATGTATCTTCTCCTACACCTGGGCACAAAACAAATAGGCCAGCTTCCTAGAGGAGGGAGGTCTAAGACCTCTGCGGGAAGAACCAGGTGTTGAGAGACACAAGAAGTGTTTGGATGGGGAAGGGGTAGCATCAGACAGTGGTGTGGACATACGTGCCTCTCTCCTGGCTATTTTTGGCTTTTTCCCCCCTCAAGGACTAAAGTGGTTCCTTTTAGGTTCTCATTGCTGGAGTCTCTAACTTCTTCAAAGAGTTTAGACTCTAGTACAAGTGACCCCAGGCCCCCAGTTGCCTCTGTAACCATGGTGACCTCATCCCTTCTATCTTCAGTACGTCACCAAGCCATCTTTCGGTGCATATAACATCATGTTGGTTTCACACAGCATCATTTAACAGCATCTCTCAAGTAAACACACAGAGAGTGGACTCGTGTCCTCCCATGTCCCCGGGTAGTTCAGGACAAACCAGAAAGATGTGACAAGGATGATCCTAAAGAATCCTACAGATCTACCTATGGCTACGAGGCCACTGCTGGGTCGCAAACAATCCTATAGGACTCTATGGGACATTCTACCTATAAACTCAAATGAGGGCCTGACACCAGTGAGGAATCTTCAGTGGGGCAGGACAGGGGAGAACCCTCTCCATGTGAGTCTGTTGTCAACAGATAGTGTGTGTGTGTGTGTGTGTGTGTGTGTGTGTGTGTGTGTGTGTGAGAGAGAGAGAGAGAGAGAGAGAGAGAGAGAGAGAGAGAGACTCACAAAAATTAGTAAAGCTAGTAGCCCAGTGTGATGGCGCATGCCTTTGATCCTTTAAATCACTCAGGTATCAGAGACTCTGTTAAGTTCAAGGCCAGCTTGGTCTATAAAGTGAGATCATCTTTAAAACAAACAAGGGAGAGAGGGAGGGACGAAGGAAGGAAGGAAGGAAGGAAGGAAGGAAGGAAGGAAGGAAGGAAGGAAGGAAGGAAGGAGAGGTGGCTAATTGGTTAAAGAGCACATTGTTCTCACGAAGGACCCAGGTTCGGTACCCCACACCCACATGGCAGATCAGAACTGCCTGCAACTCCACCTCCGGGAAATCCGACACCATCTTCTGACCTCCAGGTTCCTTCCGGCTTGTGGGCAATTGTCACTATGATGTTTGTTGGTATGGGAAGACACAGTCCACTGTGGGTGGCACCATTCCTGGGGCAGGTGTCTTAGGACTTCTATAGCTGTGATAAACACCATGACCAACCAAAGGCAGCTTGGAAAAGAAAAGATTTATTTCAGTTTACAACATGTAGTCCATCATGAAGGGAAGTCATGGCTGGGACCTGAAGGCAGGAACTTAGAGGCAGGAACTGAATGAAGCATAGGCCACACATGAAGACTGCTTACTTCTCATGGCTTGCTCAGTGCTCATTGTTATACAATCCAGGATCGCCTGCCCAGGGGTACCATCACCCACAGTGAGCTTGGACCTCCCCCATTAATCAAGAGAATTATGCTTGCAGACAGGAGCCTAGCATAATTGTCTTCTGAGAGACTCTATCCAGCAACTGGCTGAAACAGAGACAGATGCCCACTATTATGGAAGATCTAGGGTTGAAGGCTTGAAGGCCCAGAAGGGGATGGGAACCTCACAGGATGACAAAGTCAATTTCACTGGGAGTTCTCAGAAACTGAACCACCAACCAAACAACACTGAACCACCAATCAAAGAACACATATGAGCTGGAATGAGGCCCCTGTCATATATACAAGAGACAGGCAGTTAAATCTCCATATGGGTCTCCCAACAACTGGAGTGGAGGCTTGCCCTAAAGTTGTAGCCTGACTCATTTGATCCTCTGTAGGAGAGGATGCACCTAATCTGGCCAAGACTTGATATGCCAAAGTTGGGGGATACCCATGGGTGCACTCCCCCTCAGATGAGAAGAGAAGGGGGTTAAGTAAGGGTCTTAGTGATGGGGGATGGGGGAGCCTTGGGATATTAATTAAGGAAAGAAGGAAGGAAGGAAGTGTAGGCTTGCCTGCTGATCAATCTTGTGGGGGCATTTTCTCAATTAAAGCTGCCTCTTCCAAGAAGACTTTAGCACACCAGGGGATCCTGAACTGCATAAGAGTGCTGAAGATGAACCATGTACAAGCAAACAAGTGAGCAGGCATGCATACATTTCTCTGTGCTCTTTACTTCTTTACTCTTTACTTGATGTGATAAGCCCCCACCTTGGCTTTTCCATAACGATGGAGTGTGGAATTGTGAGCTAAAACAAACCCTTTCTCCCCTGAGTTTCCCTTGTGAGGTGAGGAGGAAGGTAAAGATATTGTAATGTCACGTTTATACTCTGTGTATAGTTTGTCTAGTAATAGGTCTTTTGGATATAGGGTTTGGCAGATGTTGAAGAGGGTGATACGTGAACGCTCATACCTAGTCTGTCCAATTCCTGGCTGGCAAATCAGTCTGACACCGCTTCCCCACAAATGAGCACGGGGAATCCTTTCTTCACCCCTGCATGGGACATCACAAAGGAATCGAGAGGAACTTGGTAGAATTTCTCACTAGGACATGGATGGTTTCTTTAGTCACAGGTGGCAATTGAATGTAAAGAACAAATAACCACACAGACAGAAACCTGGGCCCACCAAGCTTCACCCTGCAGCACAGAGACACTGCTGCAGAGACACGGCATACAGAAAAGGAGGCGGCCACTCGGAGTTTATGCCGATGGCTGCACAGGGTCCTGGGGGAACAGGTGACAAAGCAGAATCATGTAATATTTGTTTATGCTAGGACTGAACAGAACAACTAGCAGTCCACAGACATGTGAAGGAGTCCTACTCCGTCCTGTGCTGAATGTCGGGCTTACAGAGAGATTGCGATTGGGGATGAATGACTCATTTTAAAAACAGCCAGTGTATGGGAGCAGTCTCATCTGAACGCATTATAATCAAAGACTACTTTTTTTCATATCTAAATGATGGTTATGCTATTCCTTCTCAAAGTAGACAGTGTAAATGGTACTTAGCACAGGAGACATTCTCCACTGTGAAGTGAGTCCTGTATTATGTCATATAGATGTTGTATTCATGAAGGTCACCATTTTAAAGGCACATGGCGGGGTGCATGCTAAAGCACAAATTGTTCTGTGCATGCAATATGAGAAATACACTGACCTGTTGAGGACAAGGGATAGGACTCTGTTTAAATACCAGTATGCACCAATTAGGTGGAAGAGTTTCAGGGATGACTGTTATTTGGGGCATGCTACAGTGGGAAGCCCTATACTTACATGCATGAGGGCAGCACTAATGTGTCCCAGTAGGATGGATGGATGGATGTGGATGGATGGATGGATAGATAGATAGATAGATAGATAGATAGATAGATAGATAGATGATTGATAAATAATTGGCAGATAAATGATAGATAGGTAGATAGATAGATAGATAGATAGATAGATAGATAGATAGATAGATAGATAGATAGATGATGGATGGATAGATAGATGAAAGATATAGATAGATGAGTGGGTAGATAGATAGATGATTGATAGATAATTGACAGATAAACATAGATAGATAGATAGATAGATAGATAGATAGATAGATAGATAGATAGATAGATAGATGGATGGATGGATGGATGGATGGATGGATGGATGGATGGATAGATAGATAGATAGATAGATAGATAGATAGATAGATAGATAGATGGATGGAAGATATAGATAGATGGGTGGGTAGATAGATAAATAGATAGATAGATAGATAGATAGATAGATAGATAGATAGATAGATAGATAGATAGATAGATAGATGGATGGATGGATGGATGGATGGATGGATGGATGGATGGATAGATAGATAGATAGATAGATAGATAGATGGATGGATGGATGGATGGATAGATAGATAGATAGATAGATGGATGGAAGATATAGATAGATGGGTGGGTGGGTAGATAGATAGATAGATAGATAGATAGATAGATAGATAGATAGATAGATGGATGGATGGATGGATGGATAGATAGATAGATAGATAGATAGATAGATAGATGGATGGATGGAAGATATAGATAGATGGGTGGGTAGATAGATAAATAGATAGATAGATAGATAGATAGATAGATAGATAGATAGATAGATAGATAGATAGATAGATAGATAGATGGATGGATGGATGGATGGATGGATGGATGGATGGATGGATAGATAGATAGATAGATAGATAGATAGATAGATAGATAGATAGATGGATGGAAGATATAGATAGATGGGTGGGTAGATAGATAGATAGATAGATAGATAGATAGATAGATAGATAGATAGATAGATAGATAGATAGATGGATGGATGGATGGAAGATATAGATAGATGGGTGGGTAGATAGATAAATAGATAAATAGGTAGATAGATAGATAGATAGATAGATAGATAGATAGATAGATAGATAGATAGATGATTGATACTTAAATAGATAGATAGACAGACAGACACACATGAGAGTAGAAGAGACTCATGAGGAACTGAAGTGGGAGTGAGGAATAGATTTTTTTCTTTTTTCTTTTTTTTTCAGAGCTGGGGACAGAACCCAGGGCCTTGCACTTGCTAGTCAAGCGCTCTACCACTGAGCTAAATCCCCAACCCTAGATTTTATCATAATAAAATGCATTTATATATGAAAAAACAATAGAATACAAATTACTTTAAAACTTAATAAACATTGGAAACATTGTTTTTCCCCCAGAGAACTACATAACTCATGTGTGTAAATCTCCTCCTCTATATCCATCTCAGGACAGTCATCTTCCCACTACCCAGCCCTCCAGAAGCACACTCCTCTAACAGCCAAGGCTCTAGGTCGCATACGTAAGAGACAGTGTGCATCTGTGTGTAGCTCCTTTTTGGAAAGGGGCTATGGAGGTCCCTGATCAGTACAGAATGAACATTTGGCAGAATCCTCTTCTTGCATAATGCTAGTAGTGATGGTCTCTGCCCTCATCCACTCACCCCAGTGCCAACATCAGAGGCATTTCCAGATATTGCCAAGTGTGCCCATCTCCCACCACTTCCCACCTAAGCGTCCGTGCGACTGGAACCCTTACAGAACCCCTCTAAAATAAACCCATGCCACTCATGGTCTGTATCAAGTTCACAGACACGACCAAGAAAATGTAAGGAGCCATGTCTTGTCTGGCAATATGAATCAGATTTAAACTGCTACCCAATTTACCCCATGGGCTAAATGGGACCCCAGAATCACAATATTTTCTACTTAATGCTCTCTACTTAAATATTTTGCAGTCATTCTGCATTCCCTTGACCTCTTGGTTTGTCCATTCTTTGTGATTTTCACAGCAGCTAAGCCTTGTCCTCTGGAAAAGCCATATGTCGTGTGTGTGTGTGTGTGTGTGTGTGTGTGTGTGTGTGTGTGTGTGCAGGGATTTTTGAAAACAACTACTGCTTTTTTGCCACAGTACACACCTGATAAAGTTTTGTCTCTCCCGGCATCACAGCTATGACCGTTTGATGGATGGATCCCTGCATGCAGGGAAATGGATTCATTATTCTCTGCTTCTGGGATATTGGCAGCATTGATAGAAAGTTATTTCCTAGGCAATTTCTCTTTCATGCACATCAATGGTAATTTCCAGGTTTGTTTTGGATAGTAAGATGCGTTGATTGTGAAGTCCTTGTGTAAATTCAGGCTTCCACACTGCTGTGTCCATTTTTTTTCCCAACTGTCCAAGGGAAAAAACAATTAAGCCTTCTGCTGATTCACAACCACCTTCCGAGCCTATGAAACTCCACTCCAAAGAGAATTACATAAGGCGATCCTAATGAACAATAAATGACCAGATTCATTTGTAGCTTTAAGACTATTCCTCACTGGAATGTAAGAATCAGAGCCCTTAGCAAGCACGCTTCTATTTACATAAACCACTAATATGCATTGCGCTGGGAATTCACGCATCTGGTTGCCTACAGATCACTCCACATCTGGGATGACGTGGGAGGTGCATCAACCAGTCATAGATGCGTACCCTGACAAGCAGTGGGAATTGCAAAGAGCCTGCTTGATCCTGAGTTACCTTATGCCATTTACAACATTAATTCTAGAAGTTTTACAAGCATAATTAAAACTGGATCTCCTCCTCTTCCTCTTCCTCTTCTTCCTCTTCCTCTTCTTCTTTATTCTTTGAAAATTTCACACGTGTGTACAATGTAATTTGGCCATGTCTGCCTCTCTCTCCCTCTACCCACCCACAGTACATACTACCTCTGCCTCCCAACATCATAATTTAATTACTTGTAACCCACCAAGGCTATTTAGTGCCATTCATATGCATATCGGCATGGAGTCATCCACTGGGGTCACCCACTGAAACAAGGATAGCCTAACAATGGTGATGGCCCACAAGAAAAGCTCCCCTCTCCTCATTTCTACAACCATCAACTAACATCAGCTCCTCATCTCAGGATGCAGCATGAGGAGCCCCCTCCCCACCCTAGCTGGAACCTTGAACAATACTGCTCTTGTACAGGTAACTACATCTGCCCTTTCGGGTGAAGTGCGGCCATGTTGTGTTCAGTGGCCAGCATAGCACAGCTCTTCTCCCTGTTCTCTGATTCTTTCCTCCAACCATCTCTTCCTGACATCCCCAGTACTCCCTGGGCCTCATAGGCAAGGGGCGGGTGTGAGTGTTTGTAGCTCTCTTGATCTTATAAGTCCTTCAAAGAGTTTAAAGGATTGTTTATGCTTCTAAGTATGGCATGGATGGATTGGACAGGGCAGAGTCTGATCTTACATTGTACGATCTGTGTATTTGGCTGGAGGCAAACATGTGGTGCAATGTGTTCTAAGAATATCAATGCTGCGATAGACAGTGTGGTCCTGAGAATGCTTAACACCTTACTTGTAGTTAAGTATAAGCATGCAGTTTTACAAGTGCCAATGACACTAGCGATACTAAAAGGGCAAAGAAGCTAAGACCAATTGAAGTTAAGCTTCTTTTGTATACTGCCCCTAAAATCTGAAGTGCAGGGGCTGGTGAGATGGCTGCTCTTCTAGAAGACCTGAGTTCAGCTCCCAGCATCCACATGGTAGCAGTTCATAACCATCTGTAACTACAGTTCCAAGGGATCCAAAGACCTGTTCTGGCATCCATGGGCACCAGGCACACGCATGGTGCACAGGCAGGCACACATGTAGGCAAAACATTCACACAGAAAGTACAACAAATATGTTTTTAAACCAATCAAGGTGCAAAAGATAATAATATCAATAATAATAATAACAATATAATCATTAATAATATTATGATTATATTAATAATATTGATAATATTAATAGTTGTAATAATATTGATAATTATATTAATAATACTAATATTGATAATGTTACTATTAATGATTAATTAATAATGTGATAATAATATTAATAGTAATATTAATGATGTTATTTATAATATTATTAATAATAATGAAATCAAATGCTTTGTGTGTTAAGTTCTCCGGCATATGTTGCACTTGTAAATCAAGACGGTCTCAATACCTTACTATCTGCCCCTCCTCTGTGTCTAGTTAACAGTGCCCCAGGCCAGAAGAAACAGGTATTGGGCCTCATAAAGCAGTCTTTGTGCCAGTTTGATTTACCTGGCAGGGATGCCTTAGAGGACACGGTGTTGCTCAGAGAATAGTCGTCCGCTGAGAGGTTAAAAATGGAAGGAAATTTTAGGGTTGGTAATGATTAAAGGGAACATAGAACAACGTGGCATCTATCAGTCAGAGCTATTAGGTATGTGAAATTGAGATTCCATGGTATCAAAAGGCAAGTGCAGATGAGAGCAGCCAAACCCAATCCATCCATGCTAGTTCTTCCGCTGAGTACGATAAAGAACACCTTGCTAAAATCTGGGAGGAAAGGGTTCATCTGGCTTACATCCCACAGCCCATCGCTGAGGGAAGTCAAGGCAGGAACTTAAGGCAGTGTGGTAGTTTGGATGAAAATGGCCCCATAGGTTCATAGGGACTGGCACTCCTGGGCGGTATGGTGTTGTTGGAGGAAGAGGGTCAGCAGGGGTGGGCTTTGAGGTCTCTAAAGCTCAAGCCAAGCCTAGTGTGGCACTCTCTTCCTGCTGCCTGCCAGTAGATTGGATATAGAACTCTCAGCCATCTCTCCATTATAAAGACGACGGACTAAACCTCTCTCTCACCTGTAAGCCAGCCCCGATGACGTGCTTTCCTTTACGACCATCGCCATGGTCATAGCGTGTCTTCACGGTAACAGAAACCATAACTGTGACCGGCCGGAACCTGAAAGCAGGGGCTGATACAGAGGCCCTGGGAGAACACTGTTACTGCCTTGCTTCCCGTGCCTTGCTCACACAGCTTTGTTATAGGCTCCAGGATGTCCTGCCCAGTCTGGCATGGTCCACACTGATCTGTGTCAATCCACATGATCATCAATTAAGAAAATGCCCTACAGGCCAATCTAATGGAGGCATTTTCTCGGTTGAGGTTCCCCTCAACAGGCAAATCTAACCGGCAAAATCATAATCCTGCAGCTGTTTGAAGCTAGAGCAGGTGATAATATGTGACCAACAATACTGGGACACGTTAGGGGCAAAGGGTCATTTTGGAGGAGTGTACTGGCTGGTTTTGTATCAGCTTGACACAAGCTAGAATAATCAGGAAAGGCCTCCATGAGATCCAGCTGTGGGGCATTTTCTCAAGTAGTGATCGAGGTGGGAGGACCCAGCTCATTGTGCGTGGTGCCGTCCTGGGCTGGTGGTCCTGGGTTCTATATGAAAGCAAGCTAAGTAAGCCATGGGGTGCAAACCAGTCAGCAGCACCCCTTCATGGTCTCTGCATCCGTTTCTGCCTCCGGATTCCTCCCTTGCTCGAATTCCTGTTCAGACTTCCTTCAGTGACGAACTGCAATCTTTAATAAACCCTTTCCTCTCCCACTTGCCTTTCGTGCATGGTGTTTCATTATAGCAATTGAAACCCTGACGAAGACAAGGAGTATGGAGCAAGTCACCCTACATATCTCTCCCAGACAGGATGGATATGGCCCAGCAAACAAACATGACTTCTCCCTTTTCCTATAATAACACAAACGACTTCCAAACTGGGGAGATACACAGGGCAGACATCCTGGCAACACCATCTTCCTAGATGACGTCCACCATAAGATTAAGAGACACTAATCAACATAAACGCTTTCCGGTTAAATTCCCTCTGCAGTTGCACCGCAGAAAGGAGAGTATTCTGTCCCCATCTTAGCTTTCTGTCTGCGTTGAAAATCAAATTTTCCCCCCCTTTAGGCAGCTCTCCTTCCTCTCATTATGTCCCCATGCTGGGCATTCATTGTTCCAAGTCAGTTGGTTTCCCAAGCAGATAACTATTTTCAAAACTAAAGAGAACGCTTACATTTGATGGTGCTTGCTGATTTTTTCCTTCCTAATGTGTCTACAGTGCACTTCTCTCTTTTATGGACTCCTTGATACACTGGTGGAAACTTTGGCATAAAAGTGAATTGTGGCTGTCTTATGGTGAAGTCTCACACACACACACACACATACATACACAGACATACACACATATACATACACATGCATACACACACATACACACGCGCGCGCACACACACACACACACACACACACACACACACTTAAACGTGTTTTTCCGACTGGGGCACTGCTCTCAGCTTTGAGAATCACTCTTCTGAATCCAGAGGCAGGGGTGGGACTGAGGGATGGTGGAGGGTGGTAGCAACCTATGCAGCTCTCTTCCTGAAAGGAAATTGTAAGCATGATATCCTAAAGAGAAAGCCTGGGGTGTTCAACCACCACCGTTCTCCCCCTGCTGCTTTAAGAGGCAAATTGAGAGAAACGCAGGAAATGGATCACAAGGGTTCTCTGGCTTCCAGAGACTGAGGAAGACAAGGTACTTACTTTGTGAATTAGGTCTGCCCTGCCCACTTATCCACCCTCTTAGACAGATGGATACTTTTCTCATGGGTACGATGCTCCACAGCTACTAAGCCAAGACGTTAAGGTCCCATCTCAACCATGAAAAACAAACCCACCACACCCCTACTCCCTGCACAGCTGAGGAGCCCCTACAAATGTGATGTGCAGTGTCTGGAGCTCTGTAAAGGAAAGCCCAGCATCCTTTTGTTTTTCTTGCCTGTTCCTTCTTCTTCAACA
The DNA here is from genome assembly GCF_021556685.1 of Rattus norvegicus. Lineage (NCBI taxonomy): Eukaryota > Metazoa > Chordata > Mammalia > Rodentia > Muridae > Rattus > Rattus norvegicus. The sequence continues at coordinate 37,444,649 of NC_141545.1, forward strand.
CCATCCATGAAGATCCGTGTGTGTGTGTGTGTGTGTGTGTGTGTGTGTGTGTGTGTGTACAGAGTCTGGGCATATTCATGTGTTTTTGCATGTACATGTGTGTGCATGCATACTCCTGATTGAAGAAAATCCACTTTTCTCTTGCATTTTTCCCTTTCTTTCAGTTTTAGTTTCCATATTTCTTTTATGCATCTTTCCTTGTACCTGGCTGCTTTCTCCAATATATACAATAGTGTGTGTGCATGCATGCGTGTGTGTGTGTGTGTGTGTGTGTGTGTGTGTGTGTGTGTGTGTGTGTGTTGTACTGCTAAAGCACTTCCATTGTCAGTGAGTGCAAGAATATCTATCCACATGGGTATCTCCTCTGATGGAGCATCCAACCGTCACTGGATCTGTGCACAGTCCTAACTCATGTCTTTTCATCTTGGTAAACCTAATTCCTTTGGACAAACTCTTCGAAGCATGTCTTAAATGTGGGGATAGGCCAAATGCCTGGCAAGCTCATTCCCAGAGTTAAAGGTGCATTCGAAAACCATCATCATGATCCAGCACTCCCAAAGACATTGTTACTGACGTATTTCTATTATGGGATATTAAGGTGTGATTTACTTGGGCCTTGAGAAGACTCATATGTCAGTTAGCCATTGGTTTCCGCTATTAGGCATGCCACAATGATTTGCTCTTACAAGAAGTTAAGAAGTTAACTGACGTGATGAACACAAGAAACACGAATAAAACGTGAAAAATAAACAGGAATAAAGACTGTGTGACCTGGAGCCATACTGTCCACATAAGAAGGCACCCACAGAGAGAATGCACAGTAAACAAGCAAACGCAGTCACCTTACCCCAACCTGTGTGAAAGCGTGTGGTGTGGCAGCCATAATGCTGCCACTGTGTGCTTGAGCAGAGCATCGGTTCCTCCATTCAACCATCAGCAACCATCCAACCACGGTTCCTCCATCAGCAGGAAGTCAGTGGCTTCTAGGTCTCGGCGCTCCAAACGCCATCACTTCTGGACACCTCTGTCATACCAGGAACAACTCAAATTTAGAATAAAGGGAAAGTATCTTTTTGACAGAAGCAATTCAAAATTCTCAATCCAGTTGATAGAAAGGAAGATGCCGAGTCAGAGGTCTTTCTGGATTCTGGCCTCCACCACGAACTGCCCGTGATCTGAGCCAGACATGTGCTTCCCTGAGACTATCCAATTTCTGTGTCTTGCAAAAGTGAACCATGACTCTTCCTGGCAGACATCCCTCATTCGGATCAGAGAGCAACTGATGTGTGAACGGTACATAACCACGGGCAGCACCACTGCCATTACTGACGTGAGGGAAGAGGTCCTCATTTCACACAGGACCTCTCCCAGTTGTTGTTTACCTCGGGCCATAGGACTGCATCTGTGCTCCAGGGAGGAAAAGAACAGAGAAAGTCAAGAGAAAAAAGCCAAAGGGAAGGGTTGACTTTGCTTAGGGAAAGATCTGTTTAGTTTGAGTAAATTTCTTGCTCCCTTAAAACCTTGGCTTTGTGAGTAGCAATATTCCTTTTATAATGCAGCAGCAGCCCTTCAGGCCATCTTTTTCCCCTCAGACCCCAGTCATCCCTTCAATCCCAAGTCATCCCCTCAGTCTCCAGCCATCTCTTCAGGCCTTCAGTCATCCCCTCAGTCCTCAGTCATCCCTCAGTCCTCAGTCATCCCTTCAAATTCCAGTCATCCCCTCAGTCCCCAGTCATCCCCTTAGTCCCTAGTCATCCCTTCAAATTCCAGTCATCCTCTCAGTCCTCAGTCATCCCTCAGTCCCTAGTCATCCCCTCAGTCCTCAGTCATCCCCTCAGTCCCTAGTCATCCCTTCAAATTCCAGCCATCCCCTCAATCCTCAGTCATCCCCTCAGTCCTCAGTCATCCCCTCAGTCCCCAGTCATCCTCTCAGAGCCCAGGCATCCCCTCAGTCCCCAGTCTTTCCTCAGACTCTAGCCACCCTCTTAGTCTCTCAGCACATGCTGGGACAGCAGATCTGAGCCCTCCCTCTGGGTTTGTTCCTTTCAAATCCATTACTTTCATTTATTTCCTTGACTTCCAGTCAAGGTCTTTTGACTATTGTCTCCTCCCTGAGTCAAGCTCTTTGTAAATCAAGATGTGACTGGCCAGTGCCCTCCTGTCTGGTATTTTTAGAAGCCCTGGGATAATTAATCATTCCTCAAGGCTGTTTCAGCCTTTGACTCTATTTATTCATGCCTGATCTCTACAAAATCAGCTACACACATTATAGTCACACATTATAGAGCCTGGCTCCTCCTGGAAACCACAAAGGTAGCCCTTATTTTAGGATTACACTTTTTCCCTTTGGGGGAATGTACATGGCCTATCCCAGTGCACTGTAAAACTCTGTCCTGTGTGTCTCTTCTAGACATAAACTCCATACATATTCCTTCAACATCATTAGTCCCACCTTCTTGGCTGACTAATCTAAAAATGATGGTGGATACAGATTCAGTCTGAGAGCATGGAGGGTAGTGAGAGCTCCATGTTGCTACACCATGCTGGACCCCACTCCGTGCTGTGCAATGGAAGAACAAGACCCGTGCCCTACATGATGGCTACACATGCTTGACTTGTTCAATTTTCACACAAGACTTTATCACAAAGGAATCAGTATTTTATTCTGACTGTGAAGAAGGGGAAACCAAGGAACAAAGAGGTTGTATTATTCCTCAAACGTCACACAGTGATCTACAACAATGGGGGTCCAAGCCTGGCCAACCTCTTTCCTTTGTTCATTCTCATTTGTGGCTTACTTTGTAATGATTGGTTCGGTATTGCCGATGTGAATAATAGCCTATTTACACACAAGAAACTGAGTGGAGTTCTAAATCCATCTTCATATGGATTCTTCCTCACTTTGCTTTCTTCTCCCTCTCCCTCTCCCTCTCCCTCTCCCTCTTCTTCCTCCCCCTCCCCTCCTCCTCCTCTCCTTCCTCTTCCTCCTCCCCCTCCTTCCCCCTCTTCCTCCCCTCCTCCTCTTCTCCCTCCTCCTCCTCCTCTTCTTCCTCCTCCTCCTCTTCTTCCTCCTCCTCCTCTTCCTCCTCCTCCTCCTCCTCCTCTTCCTCCTCCTCCTCCTCCTCCTCCTCCTCCTCCTCTTCTTCTTCTTCTTCTTCTTCTTCTTCTTCTTCTTCTTCTTCTTCTTCTTCTTCTTCTTTCCCCTCCTCCTCTCTTCCTCTTCCTCCTCTTTTCCTCTTCTTCCTCTTCTTTTTATTTTAAATTGACTTTGCTTTGAGATGGTCTCTTATTCTACAGTCCAGACTGGCCTAGAACTCACTATGTAGCCTCGGGTATCCTTGAACTCAGGGCAAATCTCCTGACCCTTCCCTACCAAGTATTAGTTTGTGAGCCATCATCAATCCTGTTGACTTTAAAACCAACATTCTTTATATCCCAAGGCTCAGAATCATCAGGTTCTGCACATGCCTCAGGAAGTTTGGCCATGCTTAACAACTGTGTCCATTAGCTGAAGGATAACGGGAGATGATGCATAGACTCAGAGTTAAGTAGCGGGACTCTGTGTGCTGCTTAGCTCTTCCCTATTCTCCTTCATCACATGGTTCCCATCACCCAATGAAGAGCCTCCGGTGCTAGGATCCACAGTGCCTGCCTTACCCTTTCTTAGTGATGACAGAAGCTTGTAACCACAGGGGGCCACACCCCGCCACACCACGCAGAGAGAACGCAACTGCACGAGTTAGTCACGTGCTCCAGTTCCTAGTTTAATTCTCATTTATAGAAAAAATCTAACTGGTTATTTATGGTGCTGACAGAAAGATTCCTTTAAATACATTGATTAAAATTAGAAAAGCAGAACATGCTAAATATGTAATACACAGGTGGTATCAACATATGGCAGTGTAATGAAAGTGATTTCATGGCCACTTAGAAATTATGGTGTTAATTGGTTTAGGGCAGGAAATATATGTTAGGAATTTTTTTTTTGTCTCTGATACTAACGACTTCATAGAGGACAAAAAAAAATTCCTCCTTTTTTATTCATGTCCACCAATGCAGAGCAGGCACTGGCTGATACTAAATGGGTGCCTGAAACCCAATGTTCACTCTTTGGGCTAAGTGTCTTGCATTGCTGTGAGCGTGCTTTCACAGAAACGTTCCTGGAAAACAAATGGTTTCCATTTGCGATTGCTCTTTTAACGTGAGCTGTAGTCATGCACGTGTACACTGTGGTGAATAGTGAGTGGACTGGGCCACCATTTTCCTCCGTTGAATACCTACCAAGAGGCATCCTTTAGAACTCGAGCACAGGGTGCCACCTGTTTTGCAAGTGGTTGGTATACCTGACTACATAAAAAGACACAGATATGTCCAACTGAATAGTCATGGACCAGTCCAGTAGCAAAGCATATGGTTGGGATTCTTAGAAATATGTTTTGGGCCAGGAGCAGGAACCAGAGGCTAGAGTTCTGCTTCCGTATCAGGCTAGGACTAACCCTGCAAGCCTCGTGAATTCACCCAATGAACCCTTCAACTGTGCATCAGAATAGGACTAAATTTGTCAATAATGAATACATATGGAATTAAATATGCCAATCCCAGCTCCTGTGAGTCTGCTATACAATTACATGTGTATACTGAAATACATATGAGTACTTAAATACAATTACATAGGATCATTAACTTGATACTTATGTCTGTTCGGGTAGTGTGCCTTCATACATACTCTAGAAACTTAGGTTACCAAAGACCAAAGGCAAGTCCCTGAGAATTGGTGATATCAAAGATAGAAGTAAACCACATTCCAAAAGCTCAAGTGGAGCTGTGAGCCTCAACTCCCTCCCCTAGACACAGAAGCCAGCTCCTGAAATCCTAGCCTCAGTCTTCCAAGGATGGTGGGCACTGAATTACTCTGGGAGGATTCCAGTTTCCACTGTGAATGCTTATGAAGCCTCTAAATTTCCAAGCAAAGGGAATAGAAATAGGACGGGTTACTAAGTGGCAGAGCACAGCCAGGCTCTCAGCACATAAAGTGTTAGAAACTGGGGGTTATGGTTAAGAGCATTTGGTTCCCAGCACCCATGTTAGGGGTCCTAACTCCAGTTCTTGGGGATTTGTGCCTTCTTCTGTCCCCCATGAGTATTGCACACATGAAGTATGCATGTGTGCACACTTAGACACACACACACACACACATAATAAATAAATAAATGAATAAAAACCTTAAGCTCAAATGAAAAGATTAACAGGCACAGGGTAAAATAAATTTCTTAGTATAATGTTTTTCTTTCAAAGTTAGATATTTGGATTAAAGCTTTAAAAAAAATTAGCCAAGGACTCTTTACCCCTTCCCCCTTTCAAGCCCAGACCCAATCCCAATTCTTAAACACTGCAGTGTCAGGGCACAGACAGAATGTACTTTCCCAGACTCGTTAGAAGCAAGCTCAATTAAGATGAGTCCCCTCCACTGTAGATGGATTGTGTTCACCTTAATAACTCCAGTGAGCTTTTCTCTTCAAGGTGAAAGTGTTGCCTCAGTTCAAATAACAAACATATTTTCCAAGGCGTGTTGTTAATATATTTCACCTGAGGCAAAGTTACTAAATAATTCCTCCTGCTATGGAAACAAATCGGCCTGTAATATATATTTGATCTCATCTCTTTATTTTCCTCCAGGCCCTGAAGATGTTTGCAATTGGATCTCATTGACACAGCCCACCACAGTGGAAGAAGGCTGCACTCTGTTACAATTGTATAGGTTAAATTTTATTTGGGTTTTTTTTCTTGATTAATATTACTTTAAAAACATATTCTAATGGTCACTGTACACACTGAGGGGCACGGTAACGGATTGCTTGCGGCCATTCGTAGCCCTTGATCGGTCCTAACCAGTCACTCAAAGGTTTGGTTGGGACTTTTGGAGGGGGCGCCATTGACATAGCTTTGCCCTCGTGAGACATCACACGCATCAAGCTTCGGACTTTACACAACCCTTCATTGGTTCCCATCTCCAGATGGAGCCAGTACCTCCAGCTTCTTTGGTTCTCAGGGGTCTGTGTCAGATCTAGGATTCGCTCACATGCAGAAAGGTAAGCCAGAAGCCAGTATTTCACGTTCATCTTTTCTTTTATCCTAGTCTATGCGTACTTCTCTTAACTAATACTATTAAGGGCCCACTGGCGTGTCAATCATTTCCTCCGTATACACCCATTGCCATCTCCTGTCCTGGAGGCCTGGACTCCACAAAATTAATCAGAAAAAAAATGTAAGAGGTTAATGGGTAACAGTGTCTAACTCTTCATAAAAATTACATCCAAATCAGCAATGCCCTAGACACACAGAACAGAAGGGAGGATGGAGAAAGAGACAGAGACACGTAGGCACATAACCAGACATGAGCACACAGAGGCACACACAGAGGAGAAAGACACACAAATAGAGACAGGCACACACACACACACACACACACACACACACACAAAGACACAGTGACACACAGGCATACACACAGAGACACGAACAGAGAGGAGAGAGGCACACAAATAGAGACAGGTGCACACAGAGAAAGACTGGATGTTCACAAAACAGAAAACCAGGAGTGTCGCTCTTGTGGAAAAGAAGCCATTTAATCTCATTGGTAATCAAAGAAACACACTAGACGACTGAGATGTGACCTGCCAAGTTGACTATGTGCCTTATTTCGTTTTAACATGGACTTTGGGGAAAATGAAGAGAAACATAGACTGGTAAAAATAATTTCGGAGAAAATCTCAGCAATATATTTCAAGAGCCCTGATAAATGAACTGTCTCTTTTCATTGTAATTTCACATCTGAACATCAAGCTTAATGTTTACTTGGGGAAAGAGGAAAATACAATTTATCAGGGCCACAGGGCAACCTCTTCTGTCCCCACAATGTACAAAATTTTTACCAGAGGGGACTTGGGGGGAGGGTGTTAGACATGGGGATCATTCATTACATCATGTCCTCAAGAGTCTTGATCACTAAAACACAATACATAAAAAGTTAAAAGGCTTTAATATAAACACCCTGTCAAGCAAGCAGAGACCATATCCTGACTAAACAGAAATAAACACACACAGAATATGGCAACAAAAATATTAATCATGGCACTGATTTGGTTTGGAAAAATAAGCTATGAGCAACCTAGAGGTATAGCCAGCTGAGAAGGAAGGAGGCTGTTATTTTTTCCTGTAGTGTTATGCTGCTACGAGACTGGCAGCCCATGACATCATTCGTCTTCTACCAGATCTTTAATTGATCATCCTATTCCAATAGCATGACCTTTATTGTCTTCCCATCCTGATTTCCTGGGAGATATTTGTGTGGATGGGAGGGAGGCGGGAGGGGATGCTCAGTGGCTAAGAGCACTTGCTGTGAAAACAGAAGGCTGTGAGTTCAAATCCCCAGCACCTACATAAAAGCAGAACATGCCTATGTGGGGGTGGGATGCAGTAGAGAGAAGCTGCTCCTGGGAGTTCCCTGAACAGCCATGCTGGCTGACACTGCAAATGGTGATCGTCAAGGTCAGAGACACTGGTACCACAACCCCCCCCCAAAAAAGGGAAAAATGATACTTGAAAATGACACTTGAGATGTCTTCAGACTCATTCCCCCCCATACACACATACATGAATATACATACACACAACAAAGTTAAAATAGAAAATGTAATAAAAGAATGACAAAATGCTAGGGTTTAACATGGCAGTATAAATGTATGAGGTTTACATATTTTCCTAATCCTATGATTAATTAATGGGCTTCCATAAATGGGTCTACAGGCAAATGCAATCTGATTTGGTCGTTTAGACATCGAAAGGCTGTTAGTGAGAGCTTAAGATGCCCATGGACCCACTACGACATTCCTCTGACTCCTCGTCCCTCCTCTGACTGCTACTATTTAACAACAGGGAAGACAAATGACCAAGCGTGTAAATCGTGCCTGCTGAGAAGGTCACACTAACAGAGTCAGCAGCTGCCTGCAGGAGCATGTTTGAAGGATTTAAAGCTTCATCGCCATGTCTAGGATTGTAAACGAGAAAATGATAAGGGGCAGGGGGGCGGCAAGAACTGAAAATGGAGTTAGCTGAGCGTTTCTGGGATGCCAGCAGGAAGGTGCACGCAAAGCTCCTGGTCTAGGAACCGCAGAGGGACTTGGAACCCTCTCACCCTACCTCTTCAGGAGCCCTAGAGCCCAGAGGTGGTGAGAGCTGTGACACCAGCAAGGATGTCCTCAGAAAGGGTCTCCATAGAAGCGAAAGAAACCGCTGGCTACTGTGGGGATGGCTGAGCACCATGCACTATAGAGATGCTAGAGAAGCCACTTTCCCTCTGTGTGGGGGGCGAAAGGGTCTAAACTGGAGAAGCTGCCATCACTGTTAAAGGTGGGCTCTGAGGCAAGGCAGGTATCTGCTGGGAAGGAGGTGTGCCAGGGCGCCCTCTCCCTTAGCAGTGCCTGTCTCTCTAGTGCCCTCTCCTGACAAAGTTTATCATCGGGTCAGATCACACTGAAAAAGCATTCAAAGGGCCCAGATGCATTTTCTCAATGCAGGTGATGGAGGGTGAGTTTGGGGATGAGAGGAACTCCACAAATCAGTAGCATATTCTTGGAATCATTCAATGAAAATCTGCTAAAGAGAAGTGGGAATTATTTTAGTGAATATTGAGCAAAACATTCTAAAAATACTACATAGGTGTGTGTGTGTGTGTGTGTGTGTGTGTGTGTGTGTGAACTATAAATCTATTATATACAGCATACAGACTCATTATGGACACGTTAGCACTTTTAATAGAAAACAGAAAATAATTAATTAAGATTAGAGATGATATGTGATTTGATAACTATCTTGAATACAGCACCAAGAAATGTCTAAGGACTGGGAATCTCCAAAGTAATTATACAGGATAAAATGTGATGAGTTGTATCAGGGATTTCCCATTTGTGTTCATTATAATTAGGCTTGAGATAAGGGAGCATTCAGATGAAGCAAAGCCACGGGGATTTCAATGCCTGGAAATGATCTGGAGATTGAAGCGTGGAGTCAAGACCAGCCCTGAGGAAAGTTAGAAGGTTGCAGAGTGCCTTCCTCTCCCAGATAAATTTCATCAGACTCCTTTTGCAGCAATGGGATATGTACCTGCTGGAGAAAGGGAGTTCTTGGGGACAGAGGATCCAAATAAAGGAGTAGATAAGTCAGGGTTCTCCAAAGGAACAAAAAAAATGACAGAATGAATGCACGTGAGTGTGTGTGTGTGTGTGTGTGTGTGTGTGTGTGTGTGTGTGTGTGTACAGGCTGTAGTTCAAGTAGTCCAACAATAGCTGTCTCCCAACGTAAAGGCCAAGGCCAAGGTTTTGTTAGTTGTTTGGTTGTTATCACACCTGAGACTGAGTGTGCCAATGGTCTCAACCTAAACCTAGAGCCCCCAGGGAATTCTGGGAGACGTGCCGGGCTTCAGTCTATGAAGGGTGATCCTAAAGAAGTAGGTTCGAGCACCAACAAAGGAATGACTGCACAGCAGGATAGATGAACTTCCTGGCAAGAGTGAGAGCAATCGGTCAACAAATTAAAAACTTCCTTCTTCCATGTCCTTTCATGGGAGCTGCCACCAGAAGGTGAAGCCTTAGATGTAGGGTGGATCTTCTGACCTCAAATAACCCAGATTTAAGATGGGTCTTCCTGTTTCACCTGATCCAATCAAAAACATTCGTCACAGGGATTGCCCAGCTCTTGGGTTTTAGTTGATTCCAGATGTTGTTGGCCTGACAACCAAGATCAGACATCAGTAGTAGAATTTGGCCGTGTTTGATGCCATCCAGTATGTTTCCGAGGCTGCTCTGGAAAAAAAAAATAAGAAGGATCCCCTCTAAGTGTTAGTGGCCACTGGGTATACATGTCCATATATTATTAAAAGCCATTCCTACTTCTCTCTGGAAAGAAATGAGAATCAATAATCAATTCATGTTAAGTGGGAGACTTGTGTAGGCCATGGGCATCATAAAATGAGCCGCCATAGCAAGAGATGTGTGGCACTTTGGACTCCAGACTGTACGCCACACCATCTCTTTGAAACCCTCCACAACGCTTGCTAAGAGGAAATCTGTTTTCCTGGGGCCTCCATTTAATCATACGCTAAGCAGGAATCCTCAAGTCAATGGCGGCTTCAGAGTAATGGAGAGATCACCCAGGGAGGTGTCAGAGGCTCTGCAAAGGGACACACTACATAACTTTCAGAAACAAATCACTGGGAGGATGGTGTCCCCGAGCATGGTGCATCTGTGGAAGTTTACAGCTTTCTGGAGGGATAAGAACAATTATCTTATCCCTATTGTGTAAACACATATTTATTCGAACACTGTACTTGTTTGCTTTCCTTTGAGGGAAATCAAGACAGGAGCTGAGTGAAGGAGGAGGAGATGAGACCATAGTGTTACACGAGCATGCAAAAAAGACACTACTTACAACATTAATAACCTGTAGGAAATAGATCAGTTTCTATCTTCAGATACACTTGATTAGAGAGTTCCCGGCAAACTTATGAAGGAACCACATATGAACATATAATGAATATGCAACAAGACAAAATCAAAAGGTAACCCATCCTAGCAAGTTTGCAGCCATAAGCATCTGCAACTGGAGTCCCACCACACACATTGAACTTCAAGTAACATTTTTCTTCTTGTATATTTGTTTGTTTGTTTTTGTTTGTTTACAGTATATGCATGTGCATATGCATGAAAACGTGCAGGTACACACATGTGCATCATGGAACATGTTGAATGTTGAAGAAGAGGACATTCAGGAGTTCGTACTCCTTCTATCACAAGACTCCCAGGGATCAGACTTAGAGCTTCAGACTCAGCAGAAAATTTATCTTCACTATCTGGAGCTATGACAGTAGCCCGTAGCTGTTCTGCACATGTGTTCTACTGATTTTGGGTGTAGGTTTTTTTTTAATCCAAGGAAATTGCATATCCCTGATTTAAATGCTTTCCCATACGCCAATCAGAAAGTCCTGCCTGACCCACTGGTAACACGTCAGGGTCTAGCTCAAAGAAAAGCTGAGGTGAGTGATAGAATGGTTCTAGGTGTCTTCTGGAATCTAAGCACCCGTGTGTGCACACATGCATGCATGCATACACACACACACACACACACACACACACACACACACACACACACAATCTTTCCTAATTGCAGGCACTGAAAACAAATTTCCTTAATTTTCTTTCTTGACGTTAGTTGTACTTTGCACAACAAAGCAATCATGCTTCCTTCCTTTGAGACTGAATATTAATCATTTTGTTGCTTCGTGATCTGATTAACAGGTCCCACAGGAGTTGGCTTAGGCTTGCCATACCCCTCATTCTGGGAGACAAGACAATGGCTGTTGGATACTGGATCTGTTCTATGTCATCCTCCAGTCAAGACTAAACCTTTAAAGAATGTTCAGATACCTTGAAGCCCTGTCTGTCTGTCCAGGTTTCCCAGGCTTGGAGTTAATGCTAGAAAGGAGATAAAACAAACAAAAAAAATGACTTTTACAGGAGGTTTCTCATTGCTTGTCTGTTTTCAGGATGTGGGTGTCTCCATGTGGGTGTTGAGAACTGAATATCAGTCCTCTGCAAGAGCAACAAGTGCTCTTAACTGCTGAGCCATGTCTACAGGCCCAAGAAGGCTCACAGAATGTGGTTCATGTGTGCCATAGTCAATGAAAACTCAATCTTGAGAATTTGGTTTCCTAGAAAAAGTTCAAAGGAGCAAACACCTGTGCTGGAGCATGCTCAGACTTGTGTGAAAGCCTGTTTTCTTCTATCTGTGGACCATTTGTACTCCAAGAAGACTCCCTCACCCCTCAGTGTGCCTTCCTGCCCTTCCCACCCAGCCATTAGTGTAGGGGCTGGGCTGGAAGCTGGAGCTAAGCCAAGGATCCCTCTGTAAGGATCTCTAAACTGAAAGAAATGAAAACCATATTCTCTCCTCTTACTCCAAAGATATATAGATTTAGATGTCACATATAGATAGATAGATAGATAGATAGATAGATAGATAGATAGATAGATATTTAGATATATAAATATATAGGAGGATAGATAGATAGATAGATAGATAGATAGATAGATAGATATGGAGATATATAGATATAGAAATATACAGGAGATAGGATAGATAGATAGATAGATAGATAGATAGATAGATAGATAGATATTTAGATATATAAATATATAGGAGGATAGATAGATAGATAGATAGATAGATAGATAGATAGATAGATATGGAGATATATAGATATAGAAATATACAGGAGATAGGATAGATAGATAGATAGATAGATAGATAGATAGATAGATAGATAGATAGATAGATGTCCTCCTGTCCTCATATGTTGAAAGTGGGTTAGAATGACCTTGCCATTTCTTATCAGAAAGATAAATCAATTCACGTTACTTCCAGCTCACACTCTGAGGCTGCACACTGAAGCTAAATGTTCAGCTATCCCCACTGAGAGGAGCAAATATTGAAAAAAATTAAGCAAGGTTGATGCCACACATCTATACTTCCAGGGCAGGAGAGATGTGCTCAAGGACATTGATTTTCGTTTGCACATCCCTGCACTGGAGCAGATGTCAAATGCATTCCCTCGATCCTTTACTCCATTCCTGTCCCAACCCTCATTGTGTTCCTAACATCACAGTTTAACCTTAGAACTGTGGGCCCATTAGACCAGACTGTCCTCTTTAACTCTATTAGGGACTCATGTTTTATTCAGCCTAGAAATGTGGCCATATTGATTTAACTTTAAGTAGTGCATTATTTGATTAGACAAGATGTTTACTTTTTCTTTAATTTGTGGGCTTGGTGGATCTAACAGACATTGGTCATAGAAGTCCTATAAAGATTGGTTCAAATCTCTGATTTTTTTTTTCAGTGAACTTGTGAACGAGGCAGATCAAGGCTAAACTCTTACTGATTCAACCTTCTTCATTCTTCTGCAGCTGGGGAAGGATTCAAAGCAAAACAGTCAAAAGCAACTGTTCTGGGTAGGAACAAGTCTGGGCATGCTTCAGCATTATTCCTGTGAGCCTTTCTGAGGGAATCAAATTCTCAAGATTGAGTTTTCAATGACTATAGCACACATGTACCACAGTCTGTCAGCCTTCTCTGTAAAATTATTGTTCAGTGATGGAGAGATGGCTTTGTAGTTAAGCGCATTTGTTGCTCTTGCCAAAGACTGAGAGATTCAGTTCAGAACTGCAGACAATCCTGAGAGCACAGGGGAAACCACAACTTCTGCTCATATTCCTGGCCCAAGAGGAACCCACCTGGAGCCGTCTTGACACAGGAACTGAGGAGCAGTCTAGGACATGATCCTTAGGGTTTCTGCCTGCACCCAGAGCTGACCCTGTGACACACTCTCTGTACCCAGATCCTGATGGGAGAAAGCCAGACTCTAGGAATGCTGACAAACAGGCTTATAGTAGGGTCAAGCAACTGTCAGAGACAGCAAGACCAGCTAACACCAGAGACAACCAGATGGTGAGAGGCAAGTGCAGGAACCTAAGCAACAAAAACTACTTGGCATCATTAGAGCACAGTCCTCCCACCAAAGCAAATACTGGATATCCCAAAAATCAAATACTGGATATCCCAACACACCAGAAAAGCAAGATTTGGATTTTAAAATCACATCTCATGATAGTGATAGAGGGCTTTAAGAAGGACATAAATAACTCCCTTAAAGAAATACAGGACAGCACAGGTAAACAAGTATAAGTCCTTAAAGAAGAAACACAAAAATCCCTTAAAGAACTGCAGGAAAACACAACCAAACAGGTGAAGAAATTGAACAAAACCATCCAGGATCTAAAACTGGAAATAGAAACAATAAAGAAATCACAAAAGGAGACAACCCTGGAGACAGAAAACCTAGGAAAGAGATCAGGAGTCATAGACACAAGCATCACCAACAGAATACAAGAGATAGAAGAGAGAATCTCAGGGGCAGAAGAAACCATACAAAACATTGTCACAACCATAAAAGAAAATGCAAAACGCATAAAACTCCTAACCCAAAACATCCAGGAAATCCAGGACACAATAAGAAGATCAAACCTAAGTATAATAGGTATAGAAGAAAGCAAAGATTCCCAAATTAAAGTGCCAGTAAATATCTTTAACAAAATTATAGAAGAAAACTTCCCTATCCTAAAGAAAAAGATGACCATACACATACAAAGAGGCTACAGAACTCCAAAGAAATTGAACCAGAAAAGAAACTCCACCTGTCACTCAAAACACCAAACATGCAAAACAAAGAAAGAATATTAAAACAGTAATGTTTAATAACATATAAAGGCAGACCTATCAGAATTACACCAGACTTCTCACCAGAGATCATGAAAGCCAGAAGATCCTGGACAGATGTCATACAGAACCTAAGAAAACACAAAAGCCAGCCCAGGCTACTATATCCAACAAAACTTTCAATAAACATAGATGGAGAAACCAAGATATTCCATGACAAAACCAAATTTACACAATATCTTTCTACAAATCCAGCCCTAAAAAGGATAATAGATGGAAAACTCCAACACAAGGAGGGAAACTACACCCTACAGGAAGCAAGAAAGCAATCTTCTTGCAACAAACCCAAAAGAAGAGAGCAACAGAAAAATAATTCCATCAATAACAACAAAAATAACAGGAAGCAACTATCACTATTCCTTAATATCTCTCAACATCAATAGACTCAACTCCCCAATAAAAAGACACAGACTAACAGACTGGATACATAAAGAGGACCCAGCATTTTGCTGCAAACAGGAAACACACTTCAGAGACAAAGACAGACACTACCTCAGAGTAAAAGGCTAAAAGACAATTTTCCAAGTAAATGGTCCAAAGAAACAAGTTGGATTAGCCATTCTAATATTGAATAAAATCGACTTTCGACCAAAAGTTATCAAAAAAAAAGATAAGGAAGGACACTTCATACTCATCAAAGGAAAAATCCACCAAGATGAACACTCAATTCTGAATATCTATGCTCTAAATGCAAAGGCACCTACATTCATCAAATATAGCTTCTTCTCAGCACCTCATGATACCTTCTCCAAAACTAACCATGTAATTGGTCACAAAACAGGCCTCAACAGATACAAGAAGATTGAAATAATCCCATGCATCCTGTCAGGACTAAGGCTTGTCTTCAATAATATCAGAAAACACAGAAAGCCCACATAAGCATGGAGGTTGTGCAACATTCTACTTAGTGACAACTTGATCAAGGAAGAAATGAAGAAAGGCATTAAAGACTTTTTAGAATTAAATGAGAATGAAGCCACAACATACCCAAACTTATGGGACATAATGAAAGTAGTGCTAAGAGGAAAACTCATAGCTCTGAGTGCCTGCAAAAAGAAACTGGAGCGAGCACATACTAACAGCTTGACAGCACACCTAAACGCTCTAGAAAAAAAGGAGCAAATACACCCAAGAGGAGTAGACAGCAGGAAATAATCAAACTCAGAGTTGAAATCAACCAAGTAGAAACAAAAAGAACTATACAAAGAATCAGCAAAACCAGGAGCTAGTTCTCTGAGAAAATCAACTAGATAAGCCCTTAGCCAGACTAATCAGAGAGCACAGACAAAATTAGAAATGCAAAGGGAGACATAATGACAGAATCTGAGGACATTTGAAAAATCATCAGATCCTACTACAAAAGCCTATATTCAACAAAACTGGAAAATCTGGATGAAATGGACAATTTTCTAGGCAGATGCCAGGTACCAAAGTTAAATCAGGATCAGATAAGCCATCTAAACCTAAAGAAATAGAAGCAATTATTAAAAGTCTCCCAACTGAAAAAAGCCCAGAAACCGATGGATTCAGCGGAGAATTCTACCAGACCATCAGAGAAGACCTAATACCAATAATGTCCAAACTATTCCACAAAATAGAAGAAGAAAGAACACTTCCCAATTCCTTCTATGAAGTCACAATTACACTTATACCTAAACCACATAAAGACCCAACAAAGAAAGAGAACTTCAGAACAATTTCCCTTGTGAATATTGACAGAAAAATACTCACTAAAATTCTCCCAAACCAAATCCAAGAATACATCAAAATGATCATTCACCATGATCAAGTAGGCTTTGTCCCAGGGATGCAGGGATGGTTCAATATATGGAAATCCATCAATGTGATCCACTATGTAAACAAACTCAAAGGAAAAAAAAAAACAAATGATCATCTCATTAGATTCTGAGAAAGCATTTGACAAAATTCAACTTCCCTTCTTGATAGAAGTCTTGGAAAGATCAGAAATTCAAGGACCATACATAAACATAGTAAAAGCAATCAATATATAGCAAACCAACATCAAACTAAGTGGAGAGAAACCTGAAGCAATCTGACTAAAATCAGGGACTAGACAAGGCTGCTCACTCTCTCCCTACCTATTCAATATAGTACTTAAAGTCCTAGCCAGAGGAATTAGACAACAAAAAGAGGTCAAAGGGATACAAATTTGAAAGGGAGAAGTCAAAATATCACTATTTGCAGATGATAGCATATTCAAGTGACCCCAAAAATTCCAAAAGAGAACTACTAAGCCTGAGAAACATCTTCAGCAAAGTTGCTGGATATAAAATTAACTCAAACAAATCAGTAGCCTTTCTCTACTCAAAGTATAAACAGGCTGAGAAAGAAATTAGGGAAACGACACTCTTCACAATAACATAACATAAAATACCTCAGTGTGACTCTAACCAAGCAAGTCAAAGATCTGTATGACAAAAAAATTCGAGTCTCTGAAGAAAGAAATTGAACAAGATCTCAGAAGATGGAAAGATCTCTCATGCTCATGGATTGGCAGGATTAATATAGTAAAAATGGCCATTTTACCAAAAGCAATCTACAGATTCAATGCAATCTCCATCAAAATTCCAACTCAGTTCTTCATAGAGTTAGAAAGAGCAATTTGCAAATTCATTTGGAATAACAAAAAACCCAGGATAGCAAAAACTATCCTCAACAGTAAAAGAACTTCTGGGGAATCACCATCTCTGACCTCAAGCAGTATTACAGAGCAATAGTGATTTAAAAAAAAAAAAAACCTGTATGGCATTGGTACAGAAATGGGCAAATAGATCAATGGAATAGAATTGAAGACCCAGAAATCAACCCACACAGTAATGGTCACTTGAACTTTAACAAAAGAGCTAAAATCATACAGTGGAAAAAAAGATAGCATTTTCAACAAATGGTGCTGGTTCAACTGGAGGTCACCATGTAGAAGAATGCAAATCGATCCATTCTTATCACCAGGTACGAAGCTCAATTCCAAGTGGATCAAGGACATTCACATAAAACCAGGTACACTCAAACTAATAGAAGAAAAAGTGGGGAAGAATCTTGAACACATGGGCACTGGGGAAAATTTCCTGAATAGAACACCAATGGCTCATGCTCTAAGATCAAGAATCAACAAACAGGACCTCATAAAATTGCAAAGCTTCTGTAAGCAAAAGACACTGTCATTTGGACAAAAAGGCAACCAACAGACTGGGAAAAGATCTTTACCAATCCTACATTATGATAGCCAGAAGCTGGAAAGAACCCAGATGTCCTTAAACAGAGGAATGGATACAGAAAATGTGGTACATCTACACAACGGAGTACTACTCGGCTTTTAAAAACGTTGAATTCATGAAATTCATAGGCAAATGGATGGAACTAGAAAATATCACCCTGAGTGAGGTGACCCAAGAACAAAAAGTCACACATGGTATGCATTCACAAAGTGGATATTAGCCCAAAACTCAGATTACCCAAGATACAATCCACAGACCATATGAAGCTCAAGAAGAAGGATGACCAAAGTGTAGATACTTCAGTCCTTCTTAAAAGGAGAAACAAAAATATTCATAGGATATATGGAAACAAAGTTTGGAGCAGAGACTGAAGTCATGGCCATTCAGAGCCTGCCCCAGCTGGGGATTCATCCCATATACATACAGCCACCAAACCCAGACAATATTGTTTACGCCAAGAAGGGAATGCTGACAGGAACCTGATATAGCCATGTCCTGAGAGGCTCTACCAGAGCAAGACAAATACAGAGGCGAATGCTAGTATCCAACCACTGAACTGAGAATGGGGTCCCCATTGGAAGAGTTAGAGAAAGGATTGGAGGAGCTTGAGGGGTTTGCACCCCTATAAGAACAACAATACCAACCAACCAGAGTTGCCAGGGACTAAACCGCCATCCAAAGAGTCCACATGGACAGACCCATGGCTCCAGCTGCATATGTAGTAGAGGATAGCCTTGGTGGACACCAAATGAATGAGAAGCCCTTGGTACTGCCAAGGCTGGACCCTCCTCCCCTGGTGCAAGGGAATGTCAGCACGGAGAGGCAGGGAGGAGTAGGTGGTTGGGTGGGGGAGAAGATAACATTTGAAATGTAAATATAAAAATGTCCAATAAAAAAAAAGACTTAGTGTGACCTGGAGAGACAGTAACCCAGCTGTAAGGTATCCTAGGCTACTGGCAAGCCCTGGATAATATACTTGAGTCTCCAGTATCCTTTCCTGTTTTGAAAGGGATGAGGAAGAGAAACTTGAAGAGAAGAAGAGAGGATGGGAAACTTCAAAAAGCCACTCCTACTAGGGCAATGAGATAGGTCTTCTGGATAGATCGTGTGACCTTAGGACTTTACTGTGGAGACAGAAAAAGGCTCAGGACTGACTCGGTTCTCTTCTGAGAATGTTCACATAACGACAGACAGTTGCCATGGGTTCTGTATACAGCCATACAGAGTGCCACATGTGGATGCAAGACATCCCCCTCAGCGTTATACATATGATCCAGGGTCACAGGAAGTTTTAGGAATGAAGTAATCAGGCCCCAACCACCATAGCTAGTAAGGGCAAACTGAAGCCGGAGAGATATGCCACACAGGAGAATTCTGGGGATTCTCCTATCCCCCACCTCCCACCTCACCTTTGAATCACTGGGACTGCAGATGTGAGCTATGGCCTTTGGCTTTATGCGCATTATGGGAAACCAATCTCATATCCTCATGTTTGCACAGCAAATTTTTTAGTTGTTGAGCCCCTCACTCTGCCGGGCCCTCTACTGTTGAAATACCAGAGCTTCTGAACAAATAAATGTTTCTTGTTTTATTCCATAATGGTTCCGAAGTGCAAGTGTAGTGAAACCACCTAGTTAAGTATTCCAAAGGGGAGCAGGGAAGTATAACGTTCACATTTAAAAAGGAAGTTTATCGTAGCTGGGTCTGAGTAGGAACAAACGTGTGTGCGGAGTTCACTTCTGTTCAGTTTCAAACACCTATCAGTGGCCTTGGGACCCATAGATAGAGGGAAAACACTGCATTTGTCATTTGGGGTCTGGGAGCATCTTTGCTTAGAAATGACAATGTTGACGATCTTGGTTAATGAAAACAGCTGCTCTCAAGTCGAAGCCTAACGTCCCTAGTCAGACACTGGGGAATCAATGGTTTAATTTGAAAAATAAAAATCACTCAGAGCTCGGCACGTGCGTCCCGAGAAGCAGTTGATAGCAAAAGACACTTCGGTCGACTTCTTTACCCGGGCATGCCGGTCTTTAGGAAGGTGAACACGACACTTGAGGGAGGCAGAGAAATTAAAATAGAGGAGCTCTGTGCCGTCCGCGTCTTTTGCTTATCGTGATGGCTTAGTCCGTAAGTGGCGGTGCAATTTCAATGGCAAATTAAATCCAAACAGCAATTTAGGCGGTGCGGATAGAAAAGAGGGAAGAGGGGCTGGGAACTGAATAAAGATGATCATTTTCTGCTGGCTGCCTGCGCACTTAACAATGGAAGCGAGAGGCTCCCCCTCTTTAAGAAGCAGCCAGCCTGGGCTCTAAGTGGCCCCTTGCTTTGTGCTTTGTAGTCCTCATTCCGTTCTCGGGACTGATGTGATTTATATTTCTACCAGCTACTAATGCTAGGAAAAATGTCTTAGCTGTGTAAGTGATAGGTATCCATTTTTCTCTGCCTTTATTCTTTGAATAACATGACTTAATCAGGACTCTCTCTCTCTCTCTCTCTCTCTCTCTCTCTCTCCTCTCTCTCCCTCCTCTCTCTCCCTCCCTCCATCCTCTCATCTCTGTCTCTATTGATGCAAATATCCCAGGCTGAAAGAAAGGGATTTCGGAGTTCTCTTTACAACGTTCTTTGTGTACCCCTTAATTCTTGTAAAGAGATTCATATTCAGTCATTTGCGCTGCTTTGGAGGGGGAGGGTAGAACGAGAGCGTGTTTTAATCTCAGAGAGGCAATAACTTCAAACGCCTCAGATCTTACTTAAAACAAGTCACTCTGTAGACAATTCAAAAGCAGGGGAAGACATCAAAAAAAAAAATGAAAGCGTCTGTGAAACAAACAGCTTGGCTGTGCACAGGGTGCTGTGTTCAGCGGAAAACTAGAGCATCTATTAACAGGAAGGAAGAAGGCACGTGCTCAGGGCTTTCAACTTCTGCTATGCACATCACTGCTCCATGCATCCCTGTCCCTATCTGGATGATAGAATCCTCAGAGTAGTACCCCTGGAGTATAGTTAGGATTGTACAAGTCCAGGATGGCAGACCACTGAGGTCTGGACCTGGATATCACCACATCCGTCCATAGCACCAAGACAGCTAGCATGGACGCACCCATTTTAAGGGCCACCTCAGAAGCTACATACGCCAAGCACATTATTTAAGGTGCCTGAGACAGGATTAAACCTTAAATTAAGCCCTCTTTAAACTCTCCACCTCCCGTTTGTAGGGCCATTATTTCCTGAGATGAATGTGTTCCTGTGATAGACAGCACTGAACTCTTTGGGCTCAAGATGTCACCTACGACCTGAGCTCCACGTATGTGCCCGTATCCTGGATGGGATCTGCACTATAAAAACATGAGGAGCCCAGAAGATCTGGGGAGAAATGGTCCACCAAGGTGGAGTGGACCTCAACTATTAGCTTCCGTCAGAAGTTACAGCGCCTCTGAGATGGGGACAAGAAGATTGCCACAGTTTCCCCTTTCGTCTTCTTGCTATCTCCTTCTCTTTGTCTTTTTCACTGAGGAGAGCTAGTTGCTATGTCGTGGTGCCATAAACCCCGATCCTTAGTCGGGTTTTGTACCTCCATGAGCAAAAGCAATTTGGGGAAGAAAGGATTTCTGTCACTTGCCTCTCTACATCGCAGTCCATTACTGAGAGAAGTCAGGGCAGGAACTGAAGCAGAGACCATGCAGGAGTGCAGCTTACTAGCTTGCTACTTATGGTTTGCTCGGGGTATTTTCTTATACACTCTAAGATCATCTGCCCAGAGGTGGAAGCACCCACCACCCGGAACATCAATCATCAAAAAATAAAATAAAATAAAATAATCCACGAGAGAATGTATTTCTTAGTTGAGGTTCTTCCCAGATGTGTCAAGTTGATCACTATGATGAGGCTCTTGAAGCCTAAACATTTTGCCCTCATTTGTGATCCTCTTCTAAATTGTGTATGTGTGTGTGTGTGTGTGTGCACATATACATGTGTGTATGTATATATGCATGGATGCATGTATACGTGCATGTGTATGTGTGTATGTGTGTATGTATACGTGTGTGTGTATATCTATACATGTGTGTATGTATGTATACATGTGTATATACATGTGTGTGTGCATTGTGTGGGCATATATACATGTATGTGTATATGTGCATGTATGTAGTCGTATGTGTGTGTGTGTATCTGCCATGACACATATCTGAAGGTCAGAGGGTAACATTTTTTAAAGATTTATTTATTTATTTTATGAATGAGTGCTCTATCTGCATGTACAGCTGCACGCCAGAAGAGGGCATCAGAACAAATTAGAGATTGTTGTGAGCCACCATGTGGTTGCTGGGAATTGAATTCAGGACCTCTGAAAAAGCAGCCAGAGCTTCTTAACCACTGAGCCATCTCTCCAGCCCCGCCTCGATTCTTTTTTGAGATTTTATTTTTATGTGTATGTTTGTTTGACAGAACATATATATGAATACCTTGTGTGCAGTACCCCCAGCCAGAGGAGGAAGGCATTGTGTCTTCTGACACTGGAGTTACAGAGAGCTGTGAGGTACCATATGGGTTCTGGGAATTGAATCCAGGTCCTCTGGAAAAGCATCTGGTTCTCTTAATCATCGAGCCATCTTGGCAGCCCGCCCCCAGAGGACTACGTTGAGTCTCTTTTCAACTTAAAGTGATCATCAAGCTTATGCAGCAAGTTTATCCATCACACCAGCCCTATCTGTAGTCTCTTTATGACTCTGGTACTCAGACAGAACCCTTGTCTAGTCCCATATATGGAAATACCTCACTTGCCTGGCTAATTGGTATACTTCATTTCATGTCTACAGAAGAACCCGCATGGAGATGGACCACACACTCAAGTCTCTTCCATCTGTCTATTCTTGAGGAGATGGCTGAGGAGAGACCCTGTCCCCACTGTCTGTGAGACTAGAGTGATGTAAGCCCTACCCCTGCCAA
The DNA here is from genome assembly GCF_021556685.1 of Rattus norvegicus. Classification (NCBI taxonomy): domain Eukaryota; kingdom Metazoa; phylum Chordata; class Mammalia; order Rodentia; family Muridae; genus Rattus; species Rattus norvegicus. The sequence goes on from NC_141545.1 coordinate 37,467,223, forward strand.
GGCCACTGCACAACAGAGGCTGCTGAGGATGCAGCAGACAGGACAGAAGCAGAACTGTACAATACAGGACAACCCTCAACCTGACTCTTATGACTCCCTTTACAAGACCTTCTCACATACACGGTCCAACAGATCCCTTGTTGGCTCATGAAGGGTCTGAGAGCTTTCATTATGCATGACTTTCGGAGTCTAATTATCGTGGAGATAGTGAACTCAACAGATCTGACAGATGCCACTCCTTTCCACATCTCCTCTACCAGAGTCTTCTGTGGTGCTTTGACACATCCCCGTAACTCAAAGCATCCTCTCCAGGAACACCTTTCAGACAGCACGCCACCCACCACCCTCACTGTCTCTGCACCGAAACCCTTCAGGGTGCCTCACTCACTGAACTCTTCCCAGCTGTTCTGTCTTCACCAGGCTCCAGTACAAGGACGCTATTTCAAAGCCAATGCTTTAGAGCCAGCAGTGGAATAACTTTAAATTTCCGTATGACAACTTAGCCATAGAGAGGCACGTAGCCCTTAAAGCACTCATAAGCCTGACTCAGAAACAGCATGCTTCCCCAGGGCAGGAAAGACTTGGACACACTAACATATTTCCATTAGGTTTTTAGCATCCCGTTACTTCCTTGTCTAGCTGAAGTCAGAAGCCCAGACATTTAATTATTGCAGAGAGCAGTTTCAGGGCTCCCATTTGGTGCCAGCCCCATCTTATTCACGCTTCTTTTTTTTTTTTTTTTTTTTGAGAAGGAAAAAGAGTTAAACACCATCTCATATCATGTAGCAGGCTTCTGAGACCTAGGAAGCCATAATTTATGGGCAAACAATATAATTACTAAGCCGTGAGAGCATAAATATACCAGTTCATCCGAGAGATATAGAAAGATTAACAGACCACAAACCTATTGTTTTTCCGTATCCCCTAGGAGGACTTTTGAAGACTCTTGGCAAAGAGAAGAAAATGTGACTTTTGGCTGATGTAGCTGGAAACAGTAGTTACATACGTCGGAAAAGCTGGGCTGGAAGATGGTTTGGCATGTAGAGCGCTTCTTATACATATATGAAGACTGGAGCTCAGGATGCTGGCACCCATGTAAATGTCAGGTGAACCTGTATTCATCTGTAATTCAGGTACTCAGAAGGCAGATATAGGGGCTTCTGAGATCACGCTGATGAGACAAAGTAGCCCGATCTGCCATGGAATCCTGCCAATGGAAGTATGTTGTCTTGCTTATGGCTTCCTAACAAAGGTGACAGTGGGCAAATGATAAGCCTCTCTCCTTCCCTCCCTCCCTCCCTCTCTCCGTCCCTCTCTCTCTTCTTCCAGCATGTATAGGTACATGATACATGAGTGTTTGAATGAGCATAGCCATGCTATATGGGCATGTACTGCATATGTGTGTGCCTGTTGAGACCCAGTATGGACAAGAATTGTTCTGGGTGGCTCTCTGGCTTATGTATTGAGTCAGGGGCACTCAGCTGAACCCAGAGCTCATCAATCAAGCTCCGCTGGCTCTTCAGCTTGTCCTGGGCAGTGTCTCTGCCTCCTGAGCACTTCAATAGCAGGCGACTCCCAGGTCCACTTCATTTAATCAAAACGTGCTCCCCAACAATATACGGATTAGAAGGGGGTCAGAAAACCAACATGGAAATGACAGTTAAATTTGACTTTTGAGTAAACAGAAAGTGGATCCTAATATGTATCTTGCAAGATTTGTGACTTGTATGTTTTGTATGTTGTAGAAAAGTATGTCTTCTAAAATTTGAGCTTAGCTGGGCACTGGGAATCTCAGGTTTTATCTGGACACTAAATTCTAGATGCCACATGTGGCTTGTATACTATTTTCCTTTTTCTTTCCTTTCTTTCTTGTTTTTAAGCAAAATTTAATTTTCTAAGACCTGAAAATAGGTCAAACTGAATTGCGGGTTCTCTGAGGATGTTCTTTTATGAAATTAGGCCTCACAAGATTTTTTTTCTCTCCTTTTCCCATTCTTTTATCAAAGCTGCCTCTGGCTTACAGTGCCTCCGTCTTTAAAACTCCCCACATTGGATAGTAGGCTAAAAATAGAGATAAATTACTCCAGTCAGAAGCTGTCCGCCATCAGAAATCACCTGATATTTGATTTCTATCTTAAAGATCCTGTGATTGGTTGGATGTTGGGTGCTGCCTTCATGGGGAGCAGAAAAAAAAAGACCCTGGAGACAAAACTCACTCACGTTGCTGTTATTTTCATGAAATTAGTTAACAATTTAGACTCCAGAGATTTATCTTAGCATCTACAGGGGGACAGATGGTCCATGAGATTTCCATGTGGTCATAAGAACCCTTCATGACTCGGCTACATAAGAGTGACTTCAGGCAGTGTGTCAAGGGCTTGATTTGCTAAACTTTTTTCTCATGTGTCTGTACGTGTGGTGTGCACATGAGTGTCTGTGCTTGTTCACATATGTGGGTGTACCTGTATGTGATAGTAGTTATTCACATGTAAGCATGCATGTGGAGGTCTGGAGTTAACTTCAGGAATCTTGGATTGCCTCCTACTTTATTCAATGAAGGAGGGTCTCTCCATTGACAATGTAGCTATTCTAGCTAGTCATGTGGCTCTGAGAACCTGCTGTCTCCATGCTCTATACATGTGAGGTCAGGCATGCACACGGGCCCACAAATGTACGCATACACTTCAGTCAAATAGAAGACCAGATTTACATTTAAATATGTAATTTACCTATTTAGAGAGCATTTAAGACTATCAGACTATCTGAATTAGAGAAATAACTCAGTAAAGTTCTTGTCCTCAAGTGGGAGGACCTGAGTTCAAAATCTAATAACCCATGTAAAAATTCAAGCATGAGACTAGAGAGATGGCCCAGTGGTTAAGAGCATTGGCTGTTCTTCCAGAAGACCAATTTCAATTCCCAGCACCCACAAGTTGGCTCACAACTATTGGTAACCCTGGTTCCAAGGGATCCAATACCCTCTTCTGTCCTCTAAGGGTATCAGACTCACACATGGAGAACATACATACATGCAAGCAAAAACATACAGACATGCAAGCAAAAACACTCAGACACATAAAATAAATTTCTAAAAAGCTAAGCACAGGGATGAGTGTCTATAATCCCAGCTCTGAAAAAGCACCTGCACTAACAGTTCGAAGCCAATGAGACTCCATCTCAAAGGAAAGGTCGAAGGCACCTGAGAACTAGCACTTAAGCTCATCCTCTGACCTCTGCACAGTGCATGTGAGCACATGTACTTCCACACATGAATGCAAGTGAGCATGTGCACACACACACACAGAGAGAGAGAGAGAGAGAGAGAGAGAGAGAGAGAGAGAGAGAGAGGGAGGGAGAGAGAATCAGCATATACAACTGATGTCAGAATATGTCATTGGCCAGTAGTGTCTTGATGTACCCCATTTTCAGCCATCCTCCCCTTCTGTATGGGAATAGTCAATTAGCACAAGGTCTATCCAATAAGGTGCTTTAGTTGTGTTATGGGAGCCCTCCAGAAGATGAGATCCTGGAAGCACGCATTCCAATTACCTCGTGCCTATGTCTCTATCTTCAGAAGGAGTTGTTATCTTGGACAGGGTCGTTTATCGATGACAAAGAGTCTCTTTTTCTCTTTATTCGAAAGAACTTCATATACATATACACGTACCCATCCCCAAGTTCCCTCTCCAAGTCTCCTCTAGTCTTCCCTAACATGTCCCCGTCCCAACCTCATGTCTTTTGTTTTCTAACCTACTAAACTTAGTTTGTGGCTGCCCTTATATACACGGATATGGGCCCATCCACTAGAGCATGAGAATCCTACTAGTGGTCACGCCCTCACAGATGAACAAGTCTCCCTCCTCCTATGGCCACCAACTGCCAATAGCTCCTCAGTAAGGGGTGGGATTGTGGGTGGAGCTATAGGGAATGGGGTGGGCCTAAAGAGGGTGGAGCTATAGAGGGTGGAGCTATAGGTTGTGGGTGGAGCTATAGGGGGTGAATGGAGCTAGAGGGAGTGGGGGGTTGGAGCTAGAGAGCTTCTTCTCTTTCTTGCTGACATTTTGATTGGTGACCCTGTGCAGGCCTTCTGGGGGTAACCATGGTTACTGTGAGTTCAGGAATGCAGTGACCCCATCGCATTCAGAAAACAGTGTTTGACAGCAGCCACATAGAAGTAAAAAAAATACTAAAAGTATTAATAATAGTAATAACTTTAATATCTTGATTTCCAGTCCAAGACCTCTGTTTCTCAAACACAAATATACTCCAAACATGTCTATTTTATGTGGGGTTTGTTCATTTGTTGAGACAAAAACCTTACCATGTTGACTAGGATGACAAATCTCTTGCCTTTAGCCTCCTAAGTCCTGGATACACAAAGTCACCATTGGACCTGTTTCGTTTTGGTTTTTGGGTTGCTGGTTTTTTTTTTTTTTTTTTTGTTTTTTTTTTTTTTTTTTGGCTTGAATAAATTCTAGGTATTTTTGTTCTCATTGAAATCATTTCCAAGTTATTCCAAGTTGGTAGGGGGAAGAAAAGTCAAAATTTTGAATCAACTCACAAAAATATTTAAGATTCACCAGCTTTTAGTCATAGGATTATAACATCAGTAATAAATCTTACCACTGTCACAGAGGTTTAATTAGTATTTTCGGGGAGGGGGAGAACTATGTTAGCATCATTAATCAAATAAAAGTTCAACCAGAAGCTTAAAATATGCCTCAGAGGTCAGGAGCACGTACAGCTCGTGCAGAGGATCTGTGTCCTGCTTTTGACACTCACATCACCAAGGGATCCCACACTCTCTTCTGGACTTCATATATACATTCTCTCTCTCTCTCTCTCTCTCTCTCTCTCTCTCTCTCTCTTCTCTCTCTTTCTCTCTTAAAAAATAAATCCTAAAACTGTGACAATGCAACAATTTTAATACAGTAAACCCAATTTAATATCAGCCAGTTTCATAAAACTTAATGAACTCCTAGTCATCAGAAGGAGATGGAGACCCTGGGGAAGTGTGATTAACAGTCGGAGATAGCAGGAAAAAAGTCCCCACATACTTTCGGCAGTCTTTGTTCACAGACATACACACTGTGGACCCCCAGCCCCCAGCACCAGCCACAGAACTGCCCCTGAGGACTGCCACAGGAAGAGCCCACATTGATGACAGATGGGATCTCAAAAGACAGCACCTTCATTAGCAAAAGGCAATTATTGAAACCCAGCCAACCTTATGATGTTCTGATTAAGTTTGTTCCCAACAAAGAGTGTCTCCTAAAGCCTGCCTTCTGTACGTCTGCTGTCCTTACAGCTTGCACCGGCATCTACCTTTAAATTCCAAGTCACACTCCTGTCTACCTTCAGCAGGTTCCGTTTAAATCGAATCTTGGCACCGAGGTTTCCAGAGTCTTGCCCAGATCAGAAGTGTGGGTCTCTTCTTCAATCTGATCTGATGTCTTAGAAGCCTATTTATGTTCATTTGTAGTTAGCGATTACCATCCCGGCTTTGTGTTTGTCAAAGGACCATATTGTCTTTGATGCTCGGAGCACATGGCGCTCAGATGCAGACAGCAGCACAAAAGCTTCCCCCTTCCTTACTGTTGGCAACGAGCTTAGCTTTTTAGCTCTGGATGACAAGCAAACTACATGAGGAATGGAATAAAATCAAAGGGAGGTTTTCAATTCAGAATGTCTATGGAGCCATCCAGCAAGATGACTTGGGCAACATCTATTAGCATCTAAACTCTGAACAGTGTAGAAGCTAACCTTAGACTCTATGTTAACAAGAGAAATCTCCAGGTTCAGCTTTCAGCATCCCTAAGAATAAATATTTCTGTAGTAAAGAATTTAGTTTTGCCCAAAGAGATACCTGGCAGGCTTGGATTCCTGGGAGCATCTTTTAGAGAAACATCTATAGATTGCCTGGCAGCCATCATGCACCTAACTCCTGACCTCCCCTGTTTATCTCCTCCCATGTATCAATTACTGAATACATGCTCATGGCTGCTATCAGCAGTCCACGATAAACACATGCATCTACTAATCAGAAATGCTTACACTGGCCTGGGTGTGGTGGCACATGCTTTAACCTCAGCACTGGAGAGGCAGAGGCAGGGGAATATCTGTGAGTTCAAGGCCAGCTTGGTCCACATGCTGAACCCCAGGCCAACCAGGTCTACATAGTGATACCCTGTCTCATGGAGACAACAGCAAATCCAAAAACAAAACAAAACAAAACAAAACAAAAAAGGGTCTGACAGAGGCCAGGAAACCATTTCCTTGTGAAATCTGGAATGGTAAAAGGGTTCAGCTTTGGCCTGTTTGCCTCCTTGTTAAGAAGAGATGTCCACTCAGGCAGAGCTGATAAACATTTCTCCCACAAGTGCAGGTGAATGGAAGAGTTAGGGATGCGCAAACACATCAAAGATGGCTGACAGAGAAAACTTCCCATGAGCCCTCAATGTCCACTCCAGCTAAGTAGGACCTGCTTCCCTGGGATTGATTCTCTGAGACTGCTGTTACAGCAACAAATCCCTCCTGTGGCCCCACTAGCTTCGATCCCTTTCCCATATTCAAAATCAGAAAGGCATCAACCAAACGGTGAAGTAGAAATAAGCCAACAATTATTGAATTCTGAGCTCATTAGGAGAGTTGCTGAGCAGAATGCATCACAAGATTCCCAACAGCCTATCCCCAACCAGTGGTTTCCTCACCAACACACATGATTTGCTTTATCAGCTACAGGGATTTGTGGATCCCAACACCTTCAGGATACAAGGTGAACCATCTCAGGAAGAGTCAAAAGAGTTGATTCAAGTTTGTTCTCCTGCCAAGCTATCCAGAACGAATGGGCAACTACTTACTCACCGGTATCTGTTTCTCCTCTGTGATGTTCAAAATACTACTGTGCACCTACAGGCCCTCTCTGGTTCTGTACAAAGAATCAGAAGATAATTATATGCTTGAGTGAGGGGAAAAGATGGTTTGGGAAGTGCAGAGTCGAGGGATCCAATAATATAATGTGCACATGAGCCTGGAAGGTGGAAAATAATAGGAACAGACTGGTCCAAGAAGAGGGCACTGGGGCCAGACCCTAAAGTCTTTTGAGCACACACACACACACACACACACACACACACACACACAAACACAAACACACACATACATACACAAACACACATATACACACACATTCGCACACACACATACACACACAAACACACACGCATACACAAACACACACATATACACACACATTCGTACGCACACATACACACACACACACACACACACACACACACACGCACTCACACTCACACACACAGAAGGTACCTGTGAAGGCCAGAAGAATTCATCGCATCCCTTGAAGCTAGAGTTCCAGGTGAGCTGCCCAAAATAAGTGTTGGGAACTCAAGTTGGAGGAACAGCAGACACGCTTAACCACAGGCATCGTTTCCGTCCCTTAAACACCCAGTTTCAAAGTATATACTCTGCTCGTACCTCAATAGAAACTCTTAAGAGAGAAAAAAACTAAAACCTGACTTCTAAAGTTATCAACACTAGACGTGAAGGGTGGTTAACATCTGAGCAGAACCTGCTTGCTTTAGGGAAGGGATGGAATTATAGCAAGCTCCAACAAACCACTCAGCCAGTCTCTGAATTAGGTCTAGGAATGATGACAGAGAAAGCAGATGTCACAGGTGAGGCAGTGGAGGATGCTGACTGACAGACAGCGTGCTATCGGGTTGCTAGAGGCAGAAGGGAGAGCTTGATCTGAGGCAGAGGAATAAATAAGGATCCCTTCTCCAGAGGTGAGAATGGGGAAAAAAATGAGAGCTATTAAGGTGTTGAAACAGATGGAGAGACAAAGAAAATGAAAGACAGAAGGATAGGACCACACAGAGGATGCAGGGGTTCTGGACAAGGGCAAAATACATTCTAATTTGGCACACATAATTCCGAGGTTTATAGCATAAGCTAAGACACAGCTGCCCCCTCTCCCAAACCAAAGCAAACAACACATCAAACAGCAGGGCTTGAGCTTCAGCCTGGGGTCTTCCCAAAAGGCTGCTCCACACTGCAGCTTAATCATGAGGATGCTAAAAGCCCCTGCTTTGCAATGAAGCCTGCAAAGTCCTGCTGCTCAAAGAACAAAAAGCAAGGCTGCGTGCCTCCCACAATCAAAAAAGTATGGCGAATGAAATAAATTAAGATGTCAACGCTTCCTTAAGCAACTGGTTTCTTTCAATATGGGTTCCATAGGAATACTGGGACTGCTTGGCTTAGCACATGATACGTGTATGTTGCCTTGAGAATGGGCTTATCCAATAAATAGGAGGTCATTTAAATGAAGTTAAACAAGAGCATAAAGGGAGAGAGAATAGCTCTAAACTGAACAGACAGAGGAAGCAATTAGCGGTTAGAAAAAAAAGTAAAGATGATTAGAAATAAAGAGCAGGAAACTCACAGACAGAGAGACAAAGTCGGAGAACACAACGTTAAACAGAAACATATCTACAGACAGACAACGATTAGCCAATGGGCACCTTGAAAGTCAGCAAGCTGGGGCTGGGAATTTAGCTCAGTGGTAGAGCGCTTGCCTAGGAAGCGCAAGGCCTTGGGTTCGGTCCCCAGCTCCGAAAAAAAGAACAAAAAAAAAAAAAAGAAAAGAAAAGAAAAAAAAGAAAGGCAGCAAGCAGTGCCCATTAACAAGAGGAAAGCCAGGTCCCGTGATGCAGACCTGTAATTCCAGACACTTAGGAAACTGAGGCAGGGAGATCGCCAATTCAAGGTCAGTGTGGACAATACACTAAGTACAAGATGAGCACTAGCAACTTAGTTAAGACTCTGTCTCAATTTTTGAAGCAAAAAAAAAAATGGTGCTGTGGGGAGGAGAAGCTGGAGAGATGGCTTGGTGGTTAAGAGCACTGGCTGCTTTTGCAGAGGACCTCTGTTCAGTTCCCAGCAGCCACATGATGGTGCCCCACCCATCTGTAACTCTAGAACAAGGGGAATCTGACGCCCTCTTTTGGCCTCTGTGGGGAATGCACGAGGTGCACAGCCATGCATGCAAGCAAAGCAACCATAAACAAGAAATACAATTTTTAAAAGAATAAAATTATCTTATTTTAGAATAAGATAATTAGAATAAAAACCATGGCGGAGGCTGTGATTTAGTGGTAGAGAGCTGGTCTGGCATATCTATATTCTGTCCCCAGCTGGAGGGAGAGAGGGGGGAGGGAGGGAGGGAAGGAGGGACAAATGGACAGATGCACAGACAGAAAGATCGAGGGGAGAAGATGAAGAGGAGAAAGGGGAGGAGGAGGAAGAGGAGGAGGACGTGGAAGGGAGAGAAGGGCAGAGGAGAGAAGGGGAGAGGGGAGGAGGGAAGGAAGGGGGAAAGACGGTTCAGAGAGCATCAAACTCAGTGGAAGAAACAGAAGCAGGATGTAGGAGCTGAGACAGGAACCCTGTTTGCATTTCTCCTGTGTATCCCTGCCCTTATCCTCACCCACCCTAGTTCCACAGCTCGGGAATGGCTGTTCAAGTGTGCAATTAATTGAGTGTGAATCTCTAGTTCCCTCTGTGTGCCTGACTCAGCAATACTGTAGCAACTTATGCTATCCTGCTTGTGCCTCGTTACAGTGTTGCTTTGTTTGTGCAAAAAAAAAAAATCTTACCTCGGTTGGGCTAAATTAAAATTTAACAAAGTATCAGGTTGCCACAGGACTAACAAGCCACTGGCAGCTGTTTAATTAAAACAAACTTGAAGAGTAGGCACTAGACAGAGGAGTTTCAGAGTCAGACATGAAGCTGCTCGCAGCCGAGCATGAAATAAAGATTTTATTGGAAAGGAATGAGCCCTTCTATAGAAGAAATGAAACCATCGGGTGCCTTGCAGTTTCCAATGGCTGGAGTCAAATTCTCCATCCCTCATCTAGGTCTACCTGTCAGCATCCTGGCTGTCCTGGGATCTCCTTCAAGATACAGAGGTGGTATAAAAATCAGTTTGTGTGTTCAAACAATGTTATTATTCAAGTCACAAAGCGAAGGTAATGTTTTTAAGCAAAATGTAGCAGCACACAGCGAACTCCTATCCTGTAGAGTAAGCTGCCTGGAAAGGTATTAAGCAAAGGATGGTTTGGAGAAAGAGAGGATTGTGGGTCATAAAAATGACTCTCCCTCCTCCTAGTATCCATCAACTTCCAGTAACTTCTCCACTAGAGGTGGGGCCTCTGGAGCTCCCTCCCTCTCCATATTGGAGCGGTGACTGGCTAGATCTTGTACAGATCTTATGCCAGAAGCCACAACCACTGAAAGTTCATAAGCCCAGCAGCCCTGTTGTGGCCAGGAAACATTATTCTCAATACTCCTCCCCAAACTTTGACTCTTATAACCTTCCTACCCTCTCTTCCAGGGTGTTCATGAAAGTCAGTTACTCAGTTTTATAGGAGTGGGTTCATTCCTCAAGACTCCATGAAGCAACATTGGGAATGAAGAGTACCTGGCATTGACCCCTTCAGAAAAGCACACAAAAACTACTGTATGTTTTTATTGAAAGAACCCCCCCCCCCTTTTCCTCATCCTTAACACATCTCTCTCTAGTAGGGGGTAAAGATTTGTGTTTGCTTGTGTGTGAGTTTGCTTTCATTTGCTTTGTTTATCAGGTACCCTTAAAATACAAACTCATCAATTTTCCAATCGTGCTGTTTTATTGCTTTAGCATACATGTATGAGAGGTAAGTATGTGATGTGTATGTATACATGTGTGCAACTGTATGCACTAGTAGGTGTAGATACTCAGAATTATGTCCTTTCCTGTCACTCTTTGCTTGATAAAGGATTTCTTGCTAAACCTTGAGCTGGCAGTAGTCCTCCTCAGCCACCCTCCTATCTTGACCACCCTCTGTACATGTACACACACACACACACACACACACACACACACACACACACACATGGCAAGGCACTGGTGTAACAAGTGCATAGACCCACACCTGGCTTTTTGCATAGATGCTGAAGACTCTAACTCAGGTCCTCATGCCAGCACAATGAGGATCCTTACCTTAAGAGCCATCTCGACAGTTCTTGATGGTCAACTTGAACCTGTGGTCACCAAGGAAACACAACACAGAGTGTGTGCCTATGAAGATATTTTCAGAGAGGTTTAAATGAAGAGGGACTACCTGTCCTGAATGTCAGCTGGCATCCTGAGCCATATAGAGATGAGGAGACTGGTTGATTAACAGCATTCTTTTCCTTCTCTGTGCATGATTGAAGATACATTAGAACCATCCTCTCTGAAGATACAATGTGACCAGCTGCCACACTTCTGTCACCATGCCTTCCACATCATGACCCCAGGCACCCTCTAACTGTGAGCCAGCACAATCCTTTTCTTCCTTCCTGAAGTTGCTTTTATTAAGTATTTTGTCACAGTGATAAGAAAGGCACGTAATAGACTAACAACGGTGACTCTTTTGTTTTGCACATGGCATCAGTATTTAGCAACCTACAAACTCTTACAAATTCTTAAGGTTTCACTGGTGCTTCCAAAGAATTGATTCTGAAGTAGGACGCCTGTCTGTTTTCGGAAGAGAAATGGGTCGTTAATTTCACAGTTTCTAAGAAATCATTCTTTCCTCTTGGATGCTGCCAATTATGTGTTCTTTCTGGAAGTTGCCAACAGCTGGGATGCAGGAGTTCGTGATGTGTTTCATAATGACCTCGTTGCTTGGCTCAAGTGGTCCTTTCTTAAAGGTTTACGTTGTCAGGTGGGTAGCAGTCTGTGCTGGCCTCATCTGTAGAAGGAAATTAGAAGAATTATAGTTAAGAGTGCCAAGAGCGTTTCAGGGATTTCTGTCAAGTGTGCTGCTCACAGACATGAATTTTTATAAATTAAATTTTGAAGGAGGATTTCAGGAAAGCAATTTCAATTATTTTTTTTAATGATCCTGACAAAGGGTGAGGTAAACTATCTGTAACCCCGCATTAGCCTTTGTGTAAGCAATTGTGTACCCCACTGGGAGGCAGAAGAAGCTTGACTGAAGGACAGAGGTGGGAGCGGGGCTTCCAAACTGAGATATTTCCATTGATATAATGATTAGGAGTCTCCCATACCTGGAATTAAACTACTAAATCCATCCACACACTGTAATGCTTAGTTTTCTGTCAACTTGACACAAGCTAGAGTCATCTGGGAAGAAGGAGCCAAAATTGAGGAACTGTCTCCATAGACAAATCCATAGAGCATTTTCTTGGTTAGTGATTAATGTGGGAGGAGTCAGTCTACTTTGGGCAGTGTCACCTTTGGGTAGAGAGTCCCAAGTTGTATAAGAAAGCAGGTTGAGCAAGCCATGAGGAGCAAAAGAATAAGCAGTATTCCTCTGTGGCCTCTGCTTCAGCTCCCGCCTCCAGGTCCCTGCCTCAAGTTCCTGCTTTGACTTCCCTCCGTGACTGTAAGCCATAAGACAAAATAAAGCCTTCTGTCCCCAGACGATTTATGGTTGATGTTCATCAAAGTGGCAGAGAAACCCAACTAGGCTACATATCATGATGGAATTTGAAAAGGATTTTTAATATTAGCATTGCTATTACTGCATCTTAAGCAGAGAGTTCTAGCCATGTTTTGTGGCTTGAAAGGATCACGCCAGCATCTGTGTAGAGACTGGACCAATGGGGAGCTGGAAAATCTGTTGACGACCCAGGGTAGGTGGTAGTGGCTTGGGCTGGGATGACAGCAGTGATGATGGAGAGCAATAAAAAGACTCTACCCATCTCGTGTAGGTTAGACCTACCAGGACCCACCAAGCTAAGGTTCAGTGGTGAGTAAAAGACAAACCTCAGAGACTGCATAATTTCCTTGGAGTTGAAACATTTCATCCTTGGGGAAAACTCTCTAAGTCTCAGGAAGAAAGAAATAACGCGCAAGTTTCAGGAAGCCCATGACACTGGCCAGATGCACAAGGCTCCTCCTTCCACTCTATATAAATAGAACTACCAAAGAGGAGGAGACTCTGACTACAAGTTGCATAGAGAGTTACAGTGTCACAAGTCAGCACCCAAGGTGGGGTGGGTTTTGATGAAATTGCCTTTGAGTCATCTATGCTCTTATGAGTAACCCATCACCTATATTCTTGTAACTAACCCTAGCCAACTCACTGGTTCGCCAATTTGCAGGTTGGCATTATGGTTATTTGGGTCTGCTCTCAGTCCTGTATATTAGGTGACTACATGTTTATTCATATCTCCCCAGGAATAGTGTCATACAGCAGAGCCCATCCCAGGTCTGCAGTCAAAATGATTGTATGGATGCTGACGCCATTTGCCAAGATATACAAAAGCCAGGGACAAATGAAGGAGGATGACTGTCCACGCAAAGAGAGGGCACACCTCCTGGAATGTTCCAGAAGCCTAGAATTATACTTTATGATTAAGTCATTTTTTTTAAAGGATGCATCCCAGTCCAAAACAAATTCTGCTGCACAGTTCATCAGAGTTAATTGGCTGGAATTTCACCGTAACAGAGGCTTGTCCTCACAGTCACAAATGATGCCATTTGAACTAACGCTCATGCTGGAATGACTGTGTCATCAGCCATGGATTGGGAACAGAAGGCTGAATCAATTGGCAGTAAAATGAGAATGAGCCCCTGGTGAAAACGGGATGCTTCCTGCAAGGGACTCTCTAATTGTTAATCAATTGCAATAAACCTTCTGGTCAACCTCCAAGGATGAGCTGTGTGTCCCGCTTGAGACTGTGCTGACTGCTGGCCATTTCGTTAATGCTGTTGAGGCTTCTAAATAAAGGTCACATTCCCCATCCCTTCAAAGAGCTGGCCTGTTGCAAGAAAGATCGCAAACAAAGAAGGGACTCTCAGATTGGGCCAACCACCACCTCAGTAGAGATCACAGATTTCTTCCCAGAACTAGGATGAGAGCCAGCAAGCTAAATGATCAAATGAACATGGTGGCCACAAACCAAGCAGCCTTAGAAGACTGACCTTGACTAGCTAATGTTCAAGGTCACCACTCGTGTAAATTAATTTTCTCATTGCTGTGAAAAACTCCCCAACAAAGGCAACTTAAGGAAGGGTTTGTTTAGCCTCATAATCTGAGGGTACAATGCATCATGGCAAGGATGTCTGGGCAACAGGAGCATGAGGTGGCTGGTCACATTGATTCTGCAATCAGGAAGTAGAAAGAGATGGATTCCTCAGTTAAGCCTCTCTAGAAATGTCCTCACAGGTGTGCCCTAAAGAGTATTCTAAGTATTTCTAAATCCAGTCAAGTTACCCAAACCAAACAGGATCTGTGAGACTGCAGCAAACAAACAACTATGAGAGAGTGAGACATTAATGGCTGACAGAAGCCTGTCTGGTTGTGGTGGGGTGTTGAGGGGGGGCATCCATACAGGAGATATGAGAAAACACACCAGCTCCTTCACGATTCGTAAAAGCAGATCAGTTAACCTTTCTGTAACTGAATGTCCTTATCTATGAAATAATTCTTTCGGTTCCTACCCCATGAATTACTGTTTTGTATTCTAAATGTTCAACAATTGTCATTGTTAGCATCTCTGCCCATATAACCCACGACCACACATGTAAGTTGTCTAAGTTAAGGGGATCATCTAAACTCTGATTCCACCAGTGTTACACACCTCTAAGTTTTCCTAGGTTCAAATATACCCAGGTCATAAATCTTAATATCAAGTGAAAGTCCTTGACATTAAAATAAATAAGATGACTAACACTCAAATATGCAGAAAGGATCAAATACAACACAGGTACAGACCAAGGCTGAGATTTCACAAGCCATTTGGGTGAGGCAAGCGTGTAATCTGTGTGCATAGCTAGAGGATCATCAGGGTTCTTCTCTCTTTATCACACATCAAGCACACTGACTTGTCCTCAGGGACAGACAGCCATGCCATATCACAGATGGGAAAGTCAGGCTCAGAGACATGCGCAGAATCACTTAGGTACCTATACAGGGCAAAGCATGAATTTAAAAGGCAGAATCTCTGAATCCAGATATAATTTTCCTAGTTTGTGTGTGTGTTAATTACTTTTCTGTTGCTGTGAGAAAGCACCGTGACCAGAAACAACCAAGGAAAACAAAGTTGATTTCAACTTACAGTTCCAGGAGGAGAGAAGAAAGGCAGCGCGTAGGAGGGGCCGGAAACTGAAAGGTCTCATCTTCAACAAAATGCAGAAAGCAGAGATAGTAAAGCGGAAGTAGGGCGGGCCGGCCAGAGTAGAAAATCTGAAAATCCACATTCACACTCTGTCTCCAACTATGTACTTCCTCTCACCTCCCAAAAGTTCCCATAACCGCCTCAAACAGCGCCACCTGCTGGGAAAGAATTTAAATAGGTGAGCTGATGGGGGATATTACTCATTCAAATCGCCACACTGTGTTACATACCACCTTCTACTTCAGCAAAATTACTGCTCACCCCTTCGGCAGTCAGAGGGTGATATCAGCCACTGGCCAACTGGACATGCTGCCTCAACCCAGTTCTTCAGCTTAACCGTCTGTCTTGTCCCTACTTCCAGCATGGGTAAACAGGCAATGATGGAATGCTCTAGTTTTTTGTTTTTTGTTTTTTTGTTTTTTGTTTGTTTGTTTGTTTGTTTTATTGTAGCTCGTGCTAGCCACACACCTGCTAGGTATTAGGTAGAAGCTGTTGTCCACCTCTGAACATTTGTTTGTATTTATATACATCGAAGTGCCAGATACAGAAATCAAATTTAAGTAAACACAGTAAGCTGTCTAGAAGTACCCAAGCAGCTGTGATGTCATTTCCTCCTCCTTATCAAGCCTCTGTAGGGCGGCGGGCTGTGAAAGGTACCCTGATTCCTGGTCGAGATAGGTCATATCCCCGAAGACCCTAAAAAGGATGGCAGACGCATTCCCAGTCTCCTAGGAGATCAAGGCCTCACTAGCTGCAGCACCCCCACTGACCCCTGTAGAGAGATTTAAGACAGACCAGTCAAGTAGGGCACCTCCTCCACAGGTGAGGACATGACCACAGTGGTTCTTGTAGGCTCAATACAGATCATGCATTGAAACAGGACCACACCCCCAAATATGTAAATGAGGTCTTCCCAAGCTCTCCGGCCAAACAATAGGAAGTACCTGCTATCAGACACTGACCTATCCAAAAACTGTATTTAAGGATCCTGTTCAGGGGGTTGGGGATTTAGCTCAGTGGTAGAGCGCTTGCCTAGCAAGCACAAGGCCCTGGGTTCGGTCCCCAGCCCCGGAAAAAAAAGAATCGTGTTCAGGATTTAAAGTGCACAGGAATTATTCCATTGTCTGAGAGCTTCTACCATAAGAGCTGTAACTGTGCCACTTGGGGAAGAGATCTGCTCTCCTGAAATCACCACCAGAAGCTCCCCTGCACTCCTCCTGCTGGCTCAACTTGGCCCAAGCAACTGAAGCGGCAGCAGCAGAAAGGAGAAGGACCAGCAGTGGAGGCGGTGGAAGGTGGAAGCAGTCCCTCTCTACCTGAATTCTCTCCCCCTCACCTGAACCCAAGCACCTCGCCTGGTCAGAGATCTCCTTGGAGAGCCCCACAAGCACCACAGCCCCACAAGCCTCCTGCTAGAACTTTGCAGGAGAGTGCTATTCAGGCAGATTCCCCTTTCCTGCTCTCTTGATGCTGTTAATTTCTGAGGATCCAGGGCAATATCTTATACTCTATTCGTTAATTACCCATTCTTCCTCAATTCGATTCAAAACAAAACTACAAAACAAAACTACAAAAAGCGTTTCTAACTACTGGCTTTGACCATAAATCTCTTAAGACTCGCGGTCATGTACTGACACAGCCAAGTATCATTGAAAGATGCCTTTCTGTGGCAAGGGCTTGCCTTAATTTGAGTCCTATTTCTGTGATAAATACCATCACCCAAAGCAATATGAAGAGGAAACGGCTTGTTTCCGTTTACAGCTTATAGTCCATCAGTAAGGGAAGGCAGGGACTGGAGCAGAAGCCATGGAGGCATGCTGCTTACTGACTTTCTCCCCATGGCTTGCTCAGCCTGCCTTCTTACAGAACCCAGGACCACCAGTCTAGTGATGACATCAGTCTTGGTGGACACATTAACTATCAGCCATGAATATTCCCTACAGGTTTGTCTACTAACCCATCTGGTGGAGGCATTTTTATAAATGCAATTCACTCTTCCAAGATGACCAGTAAGTCCACCTAGCAGAGGCCCTTGGATCACCCATGAGGAGAGTGATAGAGACAGAACCAATGCTGACCCAGAGGCGTGGATCCAATTTATATCTCTGCCATGGTGCCATGGTGTCATCTTGGGAAAATTGTGTGGATTCATAAGTCTGTTTTGTTTCCCTTTTAAGGGATTTATTCTATTGGAATGTCAACTGGAGAGTTTCTTAATATCAAACTCCTTTTCTTATGGTAATTTCCGCACGAGATAAATAAATGCAAAATGTAGTTAAATGCCCCCGGCATAAGCTGTGCTCACATAGGCTGGAGGGGATAATAACAAAGAAAATACCTGTGCTTGTTCAACAGAAAGGAAGGAGGGTGGACATAACCAAGTCTTCACCTTGCTACATTTCCAGTTGGCTCTCTCTCTCTCTCTCTTCTCCTCTCTCTCTCTCTCTCTCCTTCTTCCCCTCCCCTGGTTTTCTCTTTCTCTTTTTAGAGGTAAATAAATACATGCCAGAAAATACATTTTCATAATGAGATACAGAGTCTTACTATGAAGCCTAGGCTGGTTTCCAACACTTACAAATCCTCCTGCCCTAGGCTCCTAATATTCTGGTAATATAGACATGAGACAGGATTTGATGCCTGACTTGAAAAAAATAAAAAGAACAAAGGAAAACAAGCAGGATACAGCAGCACCCATGTTGCTGGAGAGGTGGCTCAGCTGGTGAGGGGGCCTGACAACCATTGCGGATTTCCAGAACCCATGTGGTGGGAGAGAACTGCCTCCCCTAAGTCGTCTTCAGACCTTCAAATTCACTTTGGGAATCACGAGCACATGCTGGAGTACACATACGTGCAATAAAATAACTAAAATATTTTTTAAAAGCACATCTGTGCATTGCGTCATGATACATCATGTGTTAGGTAGGTGCTGTGTCACGGCTACTGCTCGTTGCTGTCAGATCAATGTGGGTCCACTCAGGTAACCTGTTCAATGTCTCAGTCCATGATAGGGCTCAGGTCCCATCTCTATGGAATTCGAAGTAACATGTGACTCATCTATTAACACCGAAGGAGCTCCGGAAACCACCCCAGTAGCACTTGCTGCTCCCTCAAATCAAATAACTCCACAGTGGTCTTGGAGTATGCAAGAATGGAGGAAAACACAGGTCAACCTTTCCAAGAAGGGG
>NC_141545.1:37490602-37600602 GCF_021556685.1 Rattus norvegicus
GAGTCTTTGACTAATGTGTCAACAAGCCAGTGTTCGCTTTGCTGTGTTTTTAGTTGTGTAGGTGTGTTAATCAGAGAGTATTTTTTCCCCAGATACTTCAAAGGGTGCTGCTAGTGAGCTGGCTGAAAACAGTATTTCTATGGCTGCCCTGTTCTGAATAAAGTCACTTTTTAAAGACTAAGGGAGTAACTTAACACCTAGGCTTCCCAGGTCTGCATTCTCAAGAAATGGCTACACAAGAAACACTTGAAGCTGAGTTTCGGAGCAAGACATCTCCCTCTGAGGACGGATGGCTTCTAGAAATAAATGGGATGACTTGGGGGCTTTGAGGACCTCTGAGACGGCTGACAAAAAAATAACACACATCAGCAAAAACTCACCAAAACCAACAACCTTCACCACCCAAGAAACACTCAGTTAAAGTCATCTCAGAGCAAGTTTTCTAGGTAAACTGAGCAGGGCATCAGAACAAATGTATGCCTTTCCCAGCTTCCTCAAATGATAACTAAGGTCACTAACTATTTTTCTAGATCCTTGTCTAGTTCTCAGTTTGGTCAAGAGATGTTCTACAGACAGAAGTATTTGGCAGGTGAATCCTGTGGTACATGACTTCTATCTCTATAAGTCCAATATTAGGAAGAGTCCGGTGCTTTTCTGCATGTCTATATCTACTTGAGCAATCACCATATCAGTCTCCCAGGCCAGCATTATCTTACAGAACAATCCCACTGCTTCTACCTTTGCCCCATCTTGATGCAAATATTGATGGCCCCGTTAAAATCTGTTCTGTGGGTTGATCTACAAAGATAGTCTAGGTTAAGTAGTTGCTGTGCTAAAATGAGGAACCAAGTCCAGATACCCAGCACCCATGTGCAAAGGCAGAGGCAGGATGCACCCATAATCTTAACAGTGGGGAAGAGGAGTCAGGATTCCTGGAGCTAAGTGACCAACCATTGAGCTACAGGTTCAGCGAAAAACCCTGTCTCAAAAATAAGGTGATAGCAGATGAGGAAGGGTTGTCAGCCTCTGCCTACTCCAATATAGATATTCTAGCTTTCCTATTCTCATGCTACTGGGTTGGCTTGGCCATAAGCATTGACACCACTTAGCCCCAGGGTGGATCAACTTCCTATATACTTTCCCCAGTGAACTACTCGCTCTTCTGTTTGATACTCTGATACCTCCCTCTATGCGCCACATTCTATATGATACTATGATACGCTCTTCCATACACTCTCCTCTAAGGTTCTTTCCCCCATGAACCATGTTCTCTATAATACTCTGATGCCTTCCAGTATATATACCATCTTCCTCCATGATACCATCTACTGTGGGTCCCTCTTCTCTAAGACACTATTCCTGCCCACCCCAAGCACTCTTTCCTATGGTATAATACCTTCTCTCACAGACAAAACGTCCCTGTGGTACCTTCCTTTGTGGACCACGGTTGCCTGTGATGCTTCCCCTACTGTTGACTACCTTTTCAGTGATACTGAGATATCACAACTCAGCAACCAGTTTTTGTTTTCTTTGCTAATATTCCTCTCTTTTTTCCTCCCTTCCTTCACTCTCTATGCATACTGTTCTTGTCAAGTGAATCTTGCTTAATGTCTTCCCTAAAGGTTCCTCGCCCAGGACAGTTCCCTGTACTCTCCATAGAACTTGATATCTAATGCGCTATATATCATACTTACCTTGCTGTGTGTCTGCCTCCTAAGGAGACAGTTTCCTGAGGATGAATAGTTCATCTATGTTTGCTACTGTTTCTCCAGTAGCCACTAGTGTATATATAGAAATATGTCATTGAAGGATAAATAAAGGTATGCATGGAATGAAGGACAGATGCATGGATGGATGGATGGATAGATAGATAGATAGATAGATAGATAGATAGATAGATAGATAGATAGATAGAAAGGTAGGTAGATAGATAGATAGATAGATAGATAGATAGATAGATAGATAGACAGACAGACAGACAGATGCATGGATGGATATGTAGATTCATGGATGCATGAATGGGTGCATGGATGGATGGATAGATGGATGAATGGATGAATGGATGGGTGGGTGCATGGATGGATGGATGCATGCATGCATAGATAAATGTGTGTATGTATGAAAGCATGGGTGTGTGGGTGAATTGATGGATGGGTGCCTAGATAGATGCATGCATAGATGGACCAATGGACCAATGGACAGACAGATGGATGGATGGATGGATGGATGGATGGATGGACGGATGGATGGATGATTGGGCAGGTAGATGGAAGCATGAATGGATAACATACTTGTGGACAACAGTTACCTCTACATGTGACACTCTTATCAAAATGAACTATTTTCTAGCCTTTGACCCATCAGGGTAGACTGTAGTTCCCAGTCTTCCTCTCATTGCTCCCAGTTACCTTTCCATATTTCTCTGAATTTTCAGAACTTGGCGGTTAGTTTCATCTCTGCTGACTTCCACTTTCCTCTTCATAGGGGCAGAGATGTCCTTCTCCCAGGAGAAACTTAAATGGCAGAGTCAGGTTAGACTGGAATTCCAAACAGTCAAATACAGGTTTCTGCTGCTGTGTTTAATTCATCTCCATGTGTCTAACTCACCGGTCTTCTCCGGGGGCATTTAATAAGCACCTGCAGAGTATCTAGCCTTCATTTTTGTTCTTGAACCAACCCGCTTTAGCACGTAAGGTTTGGAACACCATGAGGCCCAGGTTGACGGGGATTACATGTTCGCCGTAGAAGCAAAGACTACATCTAGTTTAATCACGGAACCCCCAAAAGTTCTGCGACAGCGTGGTGCTCATTAAATCACGCTTAAGTTCAAAATCAGACTGCTCCATGAATATAACCATCCGGGAAGAATTCTCACGAACAAAAGGAATAGCTTAGAACTCAATGCCCATCAGCAAGGCAGGCTGAGGTGTTTTCAAAGTACTTCCGTGACTAGGTACTGAGGCACGAATGACAGTGACCTGGGTGTCAAAAATAACAGGGGCCACCAGCTCTGCCAGGAAAGAAAAGCTCATAGCAGCTTAGAAGCACTCATAATTGGGCTGGGGATATGGCTTGGCTGGCAAAGTGCATGTGTAAAAGCCTAGGGGCGTGGGTTCAATCCCCAGAACCCACATTTTAGAAAGTTGTTGGAACGTGCCTGTCATCTCAACACTGATGAGGTGGAGACACGGGGGGGCGGGGGAGCGGGGAATACCTGGGGATAACCAGTCAGCTTGTCTAGCCTAACTCAGTGAATTGCAGACTAGTGAGAAACCCTGCCTGCAATACAAAATAAAAAGGATCCTCAGAAACAGCCCCCAACACTGACCTCTCTCTTCCACATAAATGCACAGGCATGCAACCTGCACACAACATGCAAACACAACTGCACACACAAAATAATGGGAACATTAGTAATCATCAGGTGTTAAATCCCAATAAAGCGAAGAAATTTAATGTCGGTCCAAGAGAAAAAGGCTCTTGAGTATACACACATATACACAGGCACTCTTCTTTTTTTTTTTTTTTGTATGTATGAGTGTTGTACCTGGATGTATATTTGTGTACCACACCTATGCAGTGACTACAGAGGCCAGAAGAGAGCATGAGGGGCTTCCCTAGAACTAGAGTTAGAGAGCTGTGAGCATCCGTGTGGGTGCGGGGAACTGAAGCTGGGTCCTCTGCAAGAGAATCACATTTTCTTTTTTCTTTTTTATTAACTTGAGTATTTCTTATATACATTTCAAGTGTTATTCCCTTTCCCAGTTTCCGGGCAAACATCCCCCTCCCCCCTCCCTTTCCTTATGGGTGTTCCCCTCCCAACCCTCCCCCCATTGCCGCCCTCCCCCCATAGTCTAGTTCACTGGGGGTTCAGTCTTAGCAGGACCCAGGGCTTCCCCTTCCACTGGTGCTCTTACTAGGATATTCATTGCTACCTATGGGGTCAGAGTCCAGGGTCAGTCCATGTATAGTCTTTAGGTAGTGGCTTAGTCCCTGGAAGCTCTGGTTGCTTGACATTGTTGTGCTTTTGGGGTCTCGAGCCCCTTCAAGCTCTTCCAGTTCTTTCTCTGATTCCTTCAACGGGGGCCTATTCTCAGTTCAGTGGTTTGCTGCTGGCATTCGCCTCTGTATTTGCTGTATTCTGGCTGTGTCTCTCAGGAGCGATCTACATCCGGCTCCTGTAGGCCTGCACTTCTTTGCTTCGTCCATCTTCTCTAATTGGGTGGCTGTATATGTATGGGTCATGAGAATCACATTTTCTTAACAGCTGAACTGTCTCTCCCTCATGTACCCTCGCAAACATATGCATTCCTTCAGGAGAGAGAACGCGAGTGAACTTTTCTAAAGACTGTAGTTCAAAGCATGTATTTTGACCATCCTCCAGGTCCACGGCTATACCGTGGGGTGACATCAATACACAGAGACTGACTCCAGCTCCAGAAGCTGGAAAATTTAGTGAAGGAGATGCAGCCAGGTCACAAGTGGGACAGCACACTGAGTGCCATTTGAGTCACAAAAACCAAATCAGAATTCTTATAATGTTCAATTAACCCAAGGTCTCTCCAATACCTCTCATCTGGGCAGAAATTCAATGAAGGGATTTGCTGGCTCTTATAATCTTAAAGTGTGTAAATATCCCTAAGAGAGGAACTCTTCTTGGAGAGAAATGAGACGTTGAGATGCCCAGGCTCCAATTAATGGGAATCCAATAATTCAGCCATAGCTCCTACTCAACTCACTGTGATAATTACCAAGGATTCGAATTTTTTTTCCTTGCAGGACAAAGAGTTTCAGTCTGGGCATGCTGACATTTTAGGTCAGATGCCTCTGTCTCTTTGTCTTTCTCTCTATATCTGTGTGCAGGCATATGTGCATGTGCAAAGCAAAAATAATCTCAAAAGGTTGTATTTATATTTTCATGTACATGCCTAAACACACACATATAGGTATGTAATAATAATCAAAGGAAAGGGGGCTATCAACTTAAGAGTGGGGTGTTATAGGAGGATAGGGAGGAGGGGAAATATTTTTAAAGCAATTTAAAACATTTTTTAATGGCCCATGTTGAGGAACGGACTTCATGTTTCTTATGTGAGCTGCCTCTCTGACCAGGACAACGTAAAGAATACAGACCTTGGAGTTATTTGTGACGTACAAAACCGAACGGTTTCGAAGTCACATCCCTCCCATCCCAAACAGCCATCCTTGATCTTTTTGTTGGGCAACAAAATTAAAAGCCAAGTGACTTGATTCATCCCAAATGCCATTGATTTGCTTGTGCAAACCCAAGAGGATCTCAATCCCAAAAAGGCAGGTGATAAAGCAGCAGGAGTTTGTATCCCTCAAAGTTCACAAAGTATCTTCCCAGCCCAGAGCCAAAAAGGATGCTCACCTTTCCGTGACCTTGGGAAAGGAGGTTGTCTTTTGTCCCAGCCAGAACGGACTCAGAGCACTGGGACAGGATATCAAAGTCAAGGAGCACCTGCGGGTTTTAGATTCATCAGAAGTGAGCAATTGCCTAGGGCTTATTTCTCTCTACTCAGGAAATCACATCTTAGAGACTGGAGTCCTTCTGTATCCTGGGTGGTACCCTCAGGGCTCCCCAATCCCAGGATCAGCCAGACTGATTTTTTTTTTAAT
The DNA here is from genome assembly GCF_021556685.1 of Rattus norvegicus. NCBI lineage: Eukaryota > Metazoa > Chordata > Mammalia > Rodentia > Muridae > Rattus > Rattus norvegicus. The sequence continues at coordinate 37,496,243 of NC_141545.1, forward strand.
CATAGGATAAAAAGACGTTGCAAGCAGATGGCTTGATCTCATGCATCCCTCTGCTGGAAAGTCAAGCCACTTATCTCTAATACACGCTGGGAATCACATTCAAAATGTGATTAAACGCCACCAGCCAAGAACGGCTATTATGTTTAACAGACTGATTAGCAAGTGGGGGGCGGGGGCTGCAAACTGCGGTTGGGGTAAATGGAATGTTTCAAATGATGCTAGCTGGTCTGTCTCCACTTCATTTTTAGGGCAATGGTTTGTTACACGTATAACTAATAATGCCGAATAATGGGACGAGGAGCTTCTAGTCTTAATGGGCTCATTTAAATTAAATTTGTATTTACTGTCATTCTAATTATTTTCTCAGCGTCTGAGCAAGACCCTTAGATATGCCAAGGTGAATGGCCATCTTCCTAACGCAGGGCTGGTTATAGATAACACACCAGTTCTTGAGAAATTGGAAATGGCAGCTGTAGGGATCTTGGCAAGACACTTTCGGTTTAAACATTTTTTTCCCCTAATACCACATTCTGAAAATAGCTCTTCAAGCTATTCGCTTAGAGTACATCGTATTTGCTCCTTTATTTGCTTACGGTGTTACATAAAGCTACTTTCTTGCAAACATATACTGTTCTTAGTACACACACTCTTCCCTCAATATTCTCTTCTTTTGCCTCCCTTCTTACTTGGTCCCCTTTGTTCCCCTAGACGGTCCTATTTCTACTTTGTGTCTACTTTATGTATCTATGTATTATGTATGTATGTATCTATGAAGTCTGGGTTCTATAAATGAGAGAAAACGGTGATACATGTCTTTCTGAGACTGAGCCAACTTGCTTAATATTGTAACATCCAATTGTATCTTTCCCCGTGAGCAGCATGACCTCACTGTTTTCTGTTGCTAAAAATCTCTATTATTAACACAAACCACCTTTTCATCTGCATCTCCTCTGCCAGGCTTCCCAGATGGATGCGAAATATATTTGTAATTATGAGCACAATAACCTTCCCAGACCTCACTGATGAATCTTCCTTCCACGTACTTGTCCGCGTTCACATAAGTGCTCCCCTGTGGTCTTGAGCTATAATCTGCTTTATACTGCAACTCTGGCTGTTACAGATTATTTCAGGGTGTACCTGCTGGTTTCTGGCTACTTCTAAACACAAGCCTGCTCTCAGTCCACTTGGCAATAGATGTGGTTGTCTATAATCCCTGGGGATAAGAGGGAACAGCCTCTTGGTTCACTCAATCAGACGATTCCAACCAGGACAGAGATGCGCCTGAGACTGGGTAGAAACACAGTATGTCCGCAGTATTCGAGCATGGAAAACTGAGCAAAAGCACTCCAGTCTTCATGAGTTCAGAGCTACATGGACACATGCTGGGCTATATCAGGGGTTGGGCGCATGCAAACACTGTTGGAAAATGAATCCAGCACAGAGGGAACTGGGCCAGAGGCAGGTAGTGGTGGACAGTTGGGACCTGTTCATGACTCTGGAATTAGCTAATGCTCATTTTTGCTTGCTTGCCTAATGTCATCTCTGTGTCCTTGAGTAGTTTTAGGGTCATAGAGACAGGAAATGGGATGTGCGGAGTTCCCACATAGACCCTCCACACCCTACATACACATGCAACACCTACTCTCCAGTAAGGATCAGAGCCACAGTCGTACACTTTTACAGTCTGTGAACCCATGTTAACACACCATTATCACACAATGCACAGCCTCCATAGGGGTATCCAATAACCTCGAAGGACAGAGGGAACCTCAAGTGCTAAAGTCGAGTCCTACTAAGCACAGAGCTCCAGGTATGATTCACAAAAAAAAAAAAACAAAACAAAAACCAGTTAATACACGGTGTCATCATTCAGACCAAAATACCATTCATCCAATCAATCAATCAATAGTGAACATCTTCACCGAATGTCCTGGATACTTTTCTCACCACAATAAGAATTAGGGAGAGCATTTCTTACAGGAGAGCCAAGCATAGAAATAAATGTCTCCTAGGGTGTGCTAAGCAGTGTAGCACTCACACGTCCTCTGCAGATATTTTTAAATGTAAAATAATTTAACGAAACGAAATAAAATATTAAGCTCTACATACCAGCCACATTCAGGTGTGTGTGCACCAGTCACAGGTGGCACTTGGCTACTAAGCTCAATGCACAAATACTGAATGTTTACATCATGGTACAGAGTGATCGGCCCAGAGCATCAGGGTGTCGCTGGTGATGGTGATTGGCTTCTCTCCCGTTTTCTCCATGCACCTGTAGGAATAAAGGTCATCGTAAAACTCGCTGCTGCCTCTTAGGTTGGCAGGCTGCCTTCAGTTGCTAAGCTATTGCAATCTATTCCCCATCGTGTGATGATCTTACAGTGTGTTTTAGTTAATATTTAGGGGTGCTGGGGAGATGACTCAATGGTGAAGCTCTTGCCGCGTGAGTATCAGGCCTGAATTCAGATTCCCCATAACCTACATAAAAGCAAAGCACGGCATCGTACCTCTCTAATCCCAGGGCTCCTGTGACAAGACAGAAGACAGAGACGGGAACATCCCAGCATCTCTCAACCCTCCAGCCTGGTGCATGCTCCGGTAACCAACAAGAGCCCTGGCTCAAACAAGGTGGAAGATGAGGACCAATAGCTGATGCTGTCTTCTGACCTCCATGTGCATACGGAGTGGGAGGGGCAAGGAGAGAGAGGCTAGAAGAATAGCTCAGTGGTCAAGAGTGCTTGCTGCTTTTCCAAGTTCAATTCCCAGCACCCACATCAGGTGCCTCACAACTGCCTATAACTTTAGCAACAAGTGATCCAATGCCCACTTTTGGCATAAACACACACACACACACACACACACACACACACACACACACACACACATACACACACACACACACACACACACACATACACACAGGGTGGGGGAGGAAGAGGGAAAGAGAAAGAGGTGGGAGAGGGGTGGGGATCACAAATAGAAAGTAAAATAAGTCTTAAAAATGAAAGTGTTCTGGGGAATAAATAATGACAATCAATACAATGTATATTGTAAAGGTTGAAAGAAATACAAATAGCACTTAATATAGTAACAAAATAGCTTTGACTGAAGCCCAAAAACATATCAGAGTAAACCCACCTCCCAGGACTCCCTGCTGTCTAAAGCTTGACTTTCTCGAGCCTGGAATTCTGTGGGAACCTTCCCTAATGCCATATATCTATATCATGTAAGGATTTGGTCAAAATGGCAAGACATAATTTGTGTGGAGCATCATAAAACCAATCTTCCTCATCACACACACATTCATTTGTGAGTGGATGGGAACTTGTGATGCGAAGAGGATGAAGGGTGTTTGAGAGAAGCCCAAACACTTAAAATCAGACCCTGGGAACGCGGCTCTAATTCTGATTTAATGCCAGCTCTGTCAGAACCAAGCTTGCATCTACACCGCACAAATGATAATGTGTGTCTTAATGGCCTGAGCATTTTACCTCCCCGTGTTTCTTTAAATCAAATTCAGCTCCATGCCTTGCATCCTTAGAATACGATATATTTTAGTTTCACTTACAGGCGGCTGCATGAATTAGAAAAAGCCTCAAACTCAAAAGCAATCTTATCTTAATTTCTAAATTTTATTAGGAAAAAAAAATGAGCCATCCAGCTGCAAAGTGGTGCCGTTATTCTGATGCAAGGCTCAGGTTCTGTCTCCTTTAGCCCACCCTTTTGCCTTGCAAAGACAAGAGAAGTCAGCTGAATTCCCCCAAGGGAGACCATTTTTCCTCACCTTTCTCTTTCTCGGAGAAGCATTTAATTTGGGGGTGTTAATTATACTTCTCATTGAAATTAATTTTTATTTTACTTAAGTTCTCTTGGTTCCTGTTAATATTAATCAGCTGCTGGGGCATGTGGTAAAAATATCATTAACTGATGTTTAGGGCTTTAATTTGCTTCTCTTTGATGTGGACACTGTGGGTTTTCTTTTGTATGGTACATGGTTTTAAAGGGGGAGACGTCTGAACTATTTTCATGACTAGTATGAGGAATTAAAACATCCAGAACTCAGTTATAAAATCCACGGTGGTCATCATTAACGGCTGTGATCGTTGATGTTAATGATCAACTTGACAGGTTCCTCATCACCTAGGAGACCAGCCTCCGTGCACACCTGTGAGGAAGTATCTTGATTCACTTAATTGAGTTGGGAACACTCACCCGAACAGTGGGTTACGCCATTCCCTGTAATTGGGCCCCGGGCTGCATAAGAAAGAGAAAGCTTCAGGACTGGAGAAAGGACTCTGTGGTTAAAAAGCACTTACTGTTCTTGCAGAAGACTGGAGTTCAGATCCCACCAGCTCACAAATGTCTCTAACTGCAGCTCTGGGAGAGCTGGCTTCCCCCTGCTGGTTTCCATGAGTACTGCACACACTTGCATTCATAAGAGACAAGGGCACATAAATGAAAATAAAATAAATATATATGTTTTAAAGACAGAAATGCAATGTGGCAAGCTGCCTCATCCTCCAGGCACCTTGACTTCTCCACCATGATGGTCTGTACCCACATACTTCGAACCAAAACGAACCCTTCGTTGTTGAAGCTCCTTTTTGTCATGGCATTTTATAACAGTGACAGACTGGAAACATAAGTAAGATGAAGCTCACAGTAAGCCTGGCTTTTGGAGACCTGAGAGGAAGGAATTCTTCAAGATCATACCAACAAAAGCCCCGAAATAGAACATCTAGTGATCTCTCCTCCTAAGGCCATTTTGGGTAAAATAAATGCACTTTTAAAAAAAATCTAGGACTGGAGAGACTGCTCTTCCAGAGGTCATGAGTTTCCCAGCAACCACATGGTGGCTCACAACCATCTGTAATTTGATCGGATGCCCTCTTCTGGTGTGTCTGAAGACAGGATGCTCACACACAGACACACACACACACACACACACACACACACACACACACACACACACACAAATCTAAAGAAAGTATCTTTTAGTCTCCTAAAATGGAAACTCAAATCCCACTATTGTTAGAATAGAGAAGCCACATCATGTTGAAAGTTAAGAAAGGAAGTACAGTCACTTAAAAAAAAAAAAGCATCCACTTGGTTCCTTGGTTTGAGCTCCTGAAGTATCCCTTCCCTCCATGTCTCGCCATACCTCTCATCACAGAACTGCAGAGTGACTCTTTTTGACACATCTGCTATGGTGTGCTGATTTGGGCCAAGAAGATGCTGTGATGAGAGCAATGTCCCACAGTACCTTCTCGGTGAGCTTTGGTCAGCCTCTTGTACTGTTCTTCAAATGTCATCTCATAGCACTGCCTTCTGGATACAACATGGCCAGCACTCTCACAAACTCACAGCTGATGAAGCTGCCATCACAAGACCCACATGAGCTCAAGTCAGCCAAAATCCCAGCAGGCATTGAGAAAAAGACCCAACCCTAACTTAGAAGCTATTGCCAGTTGATGGCCTCTGAGGGAGGGAGGATCGTTTCTCTTTGGAAATTTAAACACTGGTAGGTTTCCCACGCTCCTGAGAAAGGACCCATGCATCCATGGGCAACCTTGCATGGACTTAGTGGATTGTTGAGCAAGAACAGCAGTGGCAGCAAGAGGAGGGGACGATGATAAGGCAGGGAGATGGATCTGGGGGAGATGTGGGGAAATTAGAAGTGGATGTGAGGAGTGCATATCATCATATTTGGTTGTCCCTGTGCAGGAAATTCTCAATTAATTTTTAAAGTACTTCCTGCTTATAGAGCTGGAACTAAGCTCATCTCCTGTCTGGCAAGGTGTCCAGTTGTAGCCTCTCAGCCTTGACTCTGGGTGGAAACCTAGACTTTGGAGGATGCCAGAGAAATGAAGAGGAGTGGCATATTTTGGACTCTACCGTTGTCCCTCCATTGCCACAGAATAAGGAACTGACCGTGTCTGGAAGGTCTTGTAATATTGGTGCACACCCTCTGCAATTCTAATACAGAGGTGGCACCAACAGGTCAGAAGCATCCCTAGAGGCAGGACTGAGCAACGGGCCATCTATTCCTAAGATGACAAAAGACAGTTGACTGCCACTGAGGTATGAGCAAACATCTGAAGAGTGTGTGAGTGTTCATTTCTTTTTACTTTAGTGTTACTTACATAAATATATCGTTTATCAAAATTAATTGAGCTGAACACCAAAGATGACTGCGTTTCTTTCTACATGTAATTTTGTGTTTTGATTTGCACTGTTTTATTTTTTTTTGTCCTTTGTTTCTTGTTCATTTGAGCCAGAGTCTCACTATATAGCCCTGCCTGGTCTGGAATCCGCTATGTAGTCCAGGCTGGCCTGGAACTCACAGAGATCTGCTTGCCTCTGCCTTCTGAGTGCTGGGATTAAAAGCATGTACCACTGTGCCCAATCTCTGTATATAATTTGCAACTGAACGGACCTTAAATATCAAAAATTAAAGAAATGTATACTCAACCCCACGATTCTAAGATATTTAGTGAGATTATAAGGTGTTGAACAATACTGTTTCAAAGGAAAAATGAGCCCAGGTGGGACTGAGCTCTGGTTCTATTCATGCAGGCTAAGAACCTCCAGCTCTTGCAGCAACAGGGCACCAATCAGCTGCATGTTGATGGACTTGTGCCTTCTATGGATATGCAGATTGCGGCCAGCACAGCTGTAGTTGGTGGCCCTGTACAGTTTCCTTTATTGGGAGGAAAGAGTGACCATTCTCCTGAAGCCATCCTGCCAGGTTGGAGACACAGCTTAACTTTGCCTGACAGGAAGTATTGATCTGAGTTCCACCCAAAAGAAGGCTTGAAGGCTCACAGGGTAAGCCGTGGCTTAAGGTCCCTTCTCTAAGCAGGACCCAGCATCAGTGTAAAATAGAATATGAAACAAATGGGACCCACTCAAGATGGCATCTCTGTGTGGAAAAGGTACTACCCTGAGAGTATGTCTTCTCTTGATCCTTTTCCCTTTCTGTCATGGTACAGGGAAGATTCAGAGACCCACTTCTCTTCTTTGAACCTCAATTGTACCATCAATAAAGATGAAGGGGACAGAGTAAATAAACTCTGTGGTTTCTGGGAGTCCAACTTGTCCTTGAAGGAAGAAAACTGAAGACTCTTCAGTGAGACTTAGGGACCACATCCCAGCATCCCAGCATCCCAGCATCCCAGCATCCCAGCATCCCAGCATCCCAGCATCCCAGCATCCCAGCATCCCAGCATCCCAGCATCCCAGCATCCCAGCATCCCAGCATCCCAGCATCCCAGCATCCCAGCATCCCAGCATCCCAGCATCCCAGCATCCCAGCATCCCAGCATCCCAGCATCCCAGCATCCCAGCATCCCAGCAATCCAGCATCCCAGCATCCCAGCATCCCAGCATCCCAGCATCCCAGCATCCCAGCATCCCAGCATCCCAGCATCCCAGCATCCCAGCATCCCAGCATCCCAGCATCCCAGCATCCCAGCATCCCAGCATCCCAGCATCCCAGCATCCATCTATGTACCAGACACTGATGACTGTCCATATCCAGTCAGGAAAAGAGAGAAAAGAAGCAACATGGGCCATGGTATAAAGGCATAGAGTGAGGGTAGTCTTCTCTAGAGTCCCCCGGAGTTCATTACACATATAACTGCAAGAATAGATGCTTCTAGTGACATCTGAGAGCTTACCAGGCCACCAGGTTAATGTGTGACTCTGCCTATAAGTTACTCCTGACAGCAAGTATTTAATATGTCCAATAGAAGCCGTGGAAGCTCACAAGATTACCCTCTGGTTCAGGTACCTTCTATAAGTAGGATCCAAGACCAAATATATAATGAAATATAAAACAAACAGCAGGCATTTGCTCATTGGATGACAGCTGCTTGAAGATCTACCTCTCCGATGGGCAGACGAAGTAGGAAAAAAAATCTCAGTGATGGTGGTGTTTTAAGCAGCAGAAAATTCAGAGATAAGAGGACCACTAGTATCGTCTTCACATCTTCCATTCAGACAGGTCATATGAATACATACTCTCAAAATATTCCCTGGGGCTGTGGTTCCCAGACTGGTTAATGTTTAGGTAACATCTTATCACCCATCGATTGGAAAGATTTCCCAGCAATTTGCATGCACACACGTGCACACATGCACAGGCATGCACACATTCTACTGAATCCATTTAATCTCTCTCTCCTCTCTCTCTCTCTCTCTCTCTCTCTCTCTCTCTCTCCCATGTGTATGTAAATGTGTATGTACACACACACACACACACACACACACACACACATACGTGTGTCGTGTAAGGCTGACCACTCATGATTGGATAACCTATAAAAGAGCAAACTAGAGAAAACTGATACTTCTCTCAGCAGCCATTGATCACCTATTTAAAAAAAAAAACAAACAGTCAATGTGGAGAGGAAGCAAGTGTGAATCCATTAGGAGACCCACTGCCTCTCTTGTGATTATCAGGTCAATGACCAGCAAGCATCCTTTGTTTACAACTCCTCTCTGCTAACCGCTGCTCCCCAGTTTTCACTAACGATGCCGTGCATGGAGGACCCTGGCACAGTAGCTCTCATCCAGAGGCTGGAGAAGAAACAAAGATAGGCATTTGCATTTCAGATCTGTTCACACAGCGTGTTCCACTGGAGCCTAACTCCACCATTGGGGCAGGCTCAATTCTCACCAACAGATCAGGCCGTTTAACTCAGGCATGCCTTCCAGAAAGGCATGGTTGAGAGAGAAATAAGAGGAAATTTCCATGCTGGGGACTTGCAAAATCATCCCTGTTTGGGTTACTAAATACTGCAGGAAAGCGCTTCCCGGAATAATTTGGTTTCAACAACTGCATGAAGATCTTAAGGGACCTGTGGATGAAAGCTCACAGCCGTACCTGGTGAGCGAGCACACTGTGCTCAAGATAGCCCAGGAGCCCACAATTCCCAGACAGAATTAAAAGAAAAGATAATGTGCTTTTTAATTCTGCACAAACTCCCCCAAATTCTAGACAACTGCTTTATCAATCAGGAACGGTTAAAGAGATACTATGAAAAAAATGGATTAAATTAAAACCAATTAAAAGAATGTGATTTGGAAGCACAAGTGTAATGAGGAGAAACCTAGAACCTGCAGGACTGGTACAATTCTGCCTCTAATTTTTGTGACCTTGAACAAACTATTAGCTTTCTCCCTGGCTTCATATGTAAAGTGCCTGTCACTCTGGCGAGCTGGATCAAGGGTCTGAAAGAAGCCCAATGGCGCACAGCATAGCCCAGGGTTGTGTTACAGGAAGAAGAATGTGGTTGAAAGATTAATAGCCCTCCTCCTCAACTTCAAAGCTCTGTGTAAGTCTGTGAATCCAAGTGTGTCATGAGCTGTAAGGACACCAAGAAAGCAGATCCCAACATACATGGCTGTGACCATATTGCCATTCAATGCTTAATGCGTCTGCCATTTTGCAGAAGCCCCTCCCTCTGCAGGGCCGTGGGCAATATGGCTTAGCACAGATATAGCCAATATGCAGAACTTTTCAGCCCTCATTCAAAACACAGCAAAAAGCACAGAAGAAGCCAGGAATCAGGGCTCCAAACAGGCATGACTGTACTTCTACTCGAAGTTATTCAACCATATAATTCTTAAACCAAAAATCTTATTTGGAATTAATTATTTTGAGGGGTAGGTCCCCTGTGGATTAGTTATTCTGTGATTCAGGGATGGGAGAAAAAGTTAATAGCTTTCTAATTATATCAATTTTCCATTTTAAAAATCTGGTTCTCATTTACGAGCCTGTCAAGGGATTATCAAGCTACTTGGTCTTTGCTCTTAATTCAGAGAGCAAGAATAAATTAGTGCAGAGAATAAGGTCTTACTCCCTTAAATTACTACCTTGCAAGTTGGAGCAATTAAACTCATTTACTTTTACTGAAGTTGTTAATAAACCCATTTATCAGAAATCTGACCATCTATGAAGGATTCAGGAGTTTTCGGGAAATCACCCAAAGAAGACCGGACACCTGACTAACATTACCAGTTGCACATGAGATCAAAAATTAAAATGAATGCATTAATCTCAAATATTCCACGTTTAAATTCCTGGTCAGTTAAGATTATAAATCTACATTTTTAAGGATTTATTAATTTTTACTTTATGTGTATAAAAGTTTTGTCTGCTCGTATGTGCACCATGAGTGTGCAGTGTCCATAGAAACCAGAAGAGGACATCAGTTCCTCTAAAGCAGGAGTCACAGAAGGTTGTAAGCTACCGTGTGGGTGCTGAGAACTGAACCCAGGCCTCTAAAAGAACAACCAATGCCATGAACCACCAAGCAGTCTCTCAGGCTCCAAATCTTTATTTTCAACATATTTAAAATGTTGGCCAATCATCACTTGTGTGGACAAATATCACAGTGTTTCCTGTATCTGCTGATGGGCTCTTTTTTTTTTTTTTTCTCTGCAGTCCCCAGTCATCATCACTTATTTATCTAATGTAGAGCAGAGCATGCTATGCTGGAGGGAGGGGTTTCCCATGACCTGAGAGATGAATGATGATTCCCCCAACCCCAGCTCAACTGTATCTGTAGCTTTTAATTAGGGGTTAAAGTCAGCCTCATCTGGAATGGGCAAAGGGGGTGTATACCTGTCTGCAGGAGTGTACCTATATAAGGATTTGATATTCCCCTCATTACTATAACAAAACGTCTGACAGAAACAACTTTAAGGAGTTGGGGAGGGGGGAGCAAGTACTTTTGGCTCATGGTTTCATTGAAGAAATGATGATGGCGGACCCTGAAACAGTTCACTGCATTGCACCCACAACCAGAAAACAGAGAGTTTGCCTCATATTAGTACCCTTCTAGTTTTTTTCTCCCTTCCTTCCTTCCTTCCTTCCTTCCTTTCTTTTATTTTTTATTTTTATTTTTTATTATTTCTTATTTTTTTTTATTTAGGCCAAGACCCCAGACCATGAAACAGTGCCACCAAATTCAAGTTGTATCTTCGCTTCTTTGGGGAAATCTTCATAGATATGTGACTCCTAAATGATTCTAATCCACCCTAGTTGACCATGACATTTAATATTCATAGTATGCACAGTTGTATTGTATGTGTCCTCATACATGTGCAAGTGGACAGATTATACACATGGAAAAAGGAAGAACAAACTTGGCTATTGTTCTAGTTTCGCCACCATAAAATACCCTGGGGGTAAGAGAGCAATCTGGGGGAGAAACATATCTACTTTAGCTTACAATTCTAGGTTACAGCCAATTAAGATAGGGAAGTCAAGATAGAAACATTGAACATCTACTCACACCACATCTGCAATCAAGAGCAGAGAGAGATCAATTCAAGAGTGTCCATTTGCTTGCTGGTTCCCAGCCTAGTTTTTTCTATTCTTCTCCAGTTGTGGATCCTCTGTCTAAGGAATGGTGCTGCCCACAGTGGACTGGGTCTTCTCACACCAAGTAACTTGATTACAACAGTCCCTGACAGATATACCCACAGACCAACCCAGTGTCCTTAACTCTGACTGACACTCTACCCAATGATACTATGTTGAGAAATGTCAGCAATGTCAGCAGTACAGGTGATTATCAGAAAAATCCTGGGATAGGGGTTTTGTTGTTTCTTTTTTATTTCAACTGCAGATAAACCTTAGCTGAGAAGTCTCCCTATCAAATTTTGCTCTGACTTATTGTTTCCCCATCTTTGGTTCTTCCACATAGTTACCTCAGCAATGACACAATGAAACATGACAGGACACAGTGACATGTCTCACACACTCCACAAATATTTATTGAGACCTGGCTCTGCCCAAGCACTGCTCGAGATTTGGGAGGTGCAATGAATCAAACATCTCTGCTGTCATGGGCATCGCTTCATCACGGAGTAGGCTGTAGCCTGCACAATAAACAGATGTGTGTGTGTCAGGCCTGGAAGTGGAACATGCTATACAGGATTGCAGTGTTAGTAGATGAGAGTCTTTACAAAGAGGAGCTAGTATTGGTGTGGTGGTATATTGGTCCGGGTTCTCTAAGGAACAAAACCAAATGAACGTAGAGGGATTGTAAGATTGGCTTGCCCTATGAGGATGGCATATCCCCACAGTGGCTTTCTGCATAGAGAACCTGAGAGCCCAGTAGTCGCTCAGTCCATAGGCTGGATGTCTCAGCTATCCCTAGGTGGTACGGAAGGAAGGGTTGGAGGATTCCCAGAGAGCTGCTGGTCTTCAAAAGCAACAGGCACTCACCAGCAGGATGCAAAGGCAAGCAAGCAGCACTGCTTTCTCCACAGACATCTTCATTCGTAGGCTGCTTCTAGAAGGTGCCAGAAGGTGTTTCTATGGGAGAGATCCTCCTTCCTGCAATGAGTTCCTCCTGGAAATGCTCTTGCAGAGATGTCAAGAGGCATGTGTCTTAGATGATTCCAGACAAACACACATACATACAGAGAGGTGGGTATAGGTATATAGATATAAATGTTAGAGATAGTGATATAGATAGAAACACACACATATATATGTATGTACATACATGCATACATACATATATACATACATATATACATACATATATACATACATATATACATACATACATATATACATACATACATACATACATACATACATACATACATACATACATACAAATCTCTGGGTATCTGTATAAATGTGAGTTTTCAACTCTTTGGTTTACATGCAGAGGACCCAACTGCTTACATATATATATATATATATATATATATATATATATATATAGTGAATTTATACTTAGTTTTGTGAGAAATCACGAAACCACCTCGCATAGTGTCTGGATCCCTTTTCTATTTCCTCCCTCAGTGAATGAGAATTATTGCTACCCTACATCCTCATCAGCATTTGAGGGAAACCATAACATTTTTAAATACTGTAAATGCATTTACTATTTGACACATCTCTCAGTACATTTGTTTCTCTCTATGGTCTTTGTCCTTCGCCTGAATACTCTGATTTTTTTTTCACACCAAAACAAATTTATAATACAATTTCCTATGCGAAAAGAAAACAAGTCAATTTGGCTTACAGTCCCGTGACTGGCGGGAATGTGAACATGCTTGTGTTTGCTTTTGGCACTGTTTCTAATCTAGACAGGATCCGTCTCCAGAACCCATTATTTGAACTATCATACAAATTCTAGGATTATTGTCAAATCAAGGCAAAGCACTCTCAAGTCAATTCAAGTCTTTCCAATAGATTTTGAAAATGGAGAAGAATTTTTCTACACACTGCTGCTAGCTGCGTTCATTGCCAGTCTCCGGGATTGTTCTTACGACTTATTTCAGAAGCAGGGTGTGGGGGGGAAATTAAGGCTGAGATGTATCTAGGAAGACAGACCATCTTAACTCAGAGCAAGGAAATAAAGCCCTGTGAACATTGAACATTATGCCTTTACTGACTTTAGAAGAAATAAATTTTACTGGCACATTAAGAGACCAATGAGCTATGCTATTGCCTCTGTCTGGAGTCTCCCTCTTCCCAAATTTCTAAAGCTGGCTCCTTATTATTAACATTTCTGGCCATATCTGGAGCAGGAGTTCTTACCATCTTCTTTACAATAACCAGTCCCAATTTAATTAACTGTTAATTAGGTTACATGATTGTATTAGCTTGGTAAGAATGTAACTAGCCTCAGATGTCCCCAGTGTCTTTAATTTTTTTCTTGTACACACATGTGTGCTTTCATGTATGTGTGTGTACATATATATTTATATACATATATGTATAGACATTTATGGATATGCACAACCATGTGTACACTTTCCTCAGTGAGCAAATGCCTTGTACGATAGAACAGAGGCTAGGAATACAATGAGCTTGTCCTGGTGACATAATGAACTATCCCAGAGCCACTACACAAAAATACAACATTTGATCATTACTGTATTCGGTTCATGGAATTTTGGTGTTTAACATTAACATGTGGGCTCTTACTGCTTGATAATAATAACTTAAATGTGGCTCATTTCACCCAAGGAAAAAAAATTAACATTGAGAATTTTCTGAAGCACAAATGTTTTTCCTCCACAGAAGGAATAGGAATTTTCCTCTCCCACAAATGACACGAGCAATTTAGAAAATTATTTAAAAGAAAGGGGGCATCTTACAATATTGCCAATAACAGTTAGCAAATCTCATTAATGAGATACACTGATGGGGAAATCACTACAATTCTACTTTGCAGCAAAATACTGTAATTAAGCCATTGTGTGTCTGTGTTATTTAGCAAATGAATAATTGTACCGTGCCCTTGAGACTTACTGCTACTTTGGAGCATCAGGCTAATATCCTTGCTGTCTTGTCTGGAGCTCACTTAATGAGCAATAGATTCTGAGCCATGTCCAAGGCAATTGACTACTTTATACACACTAACAGCCCAACAACAGAAAAGATCCAGTGTGTTGAAAGCTGTAACACACTGATATAGATTTAAATTATATTTAACTCTTAAAAAGGGATGTTGCTAATTTGGAAAGGGTCACTGGACATCTTGTATCTCCCAGACTTTCTGCTGAATGCTAAGGATCTAAGAATATCACAGTTCTGAGGCTGGGAAAGTATTTACGAAGAAGTCATGAAACCAACCTGGAAAAATAACAGTGTTACTGCCTGCCAATGTCTGGCCTTACTGCATAACTTCTTCTCTTTCTCCACTCCAAAATGACTCTATCAAGGAGACACCTGACATGCTTGGCTGGGGGAAATAAAAGAAGCAAGGAGTATCTAGTGCTTCAAAAACTCAAGCAGGAGCATTGCAAACTCAGGGCCAAGTAGGAGAGAATGCAGAGATGGCTCAGAAGGTAAAAACATTTGCCACCAAGATGACAACCTGTGTTCTAGTCTCTGAGACCCACAAGGAGAAAGGAGAGAACTGAGTCCTGAAGGTCATCCCCTGACCTCCACATGTGCATCATGGCATGCATGGGCATGCAATTTTCACACGTGATAAATTAAAAAATGAATGTCTTTTCAAAAAATTTATCTTATTGTTTTTAATTACACATAGGTGTGTGTCTCTGCTCGTTGGTATGTGCATGTGAACAAAGATGTCCATGGAGGCCAAAGGCATCAGATTTCCTGGCGATGGGTGTTAGAGATGGTTATGAGCCTCCTGACGTGGGTGTGGGGAATGGAGTCCTCTGTGAAAGTAGCATGAGCTTTCAACTGCCAAACCATCACTCTAGACTCATAAACAAATGTAATAATGATAAAAGAAAAAAGGAAGGAAGGAAAGAATGAGAAAGAAGGGAGGGAGGGAGTGGAGTGGAGGGTGAAGTTAGTGAGTTCCAGGCTAGTCTGGGCTACACACTGAGACCCAAGGGGGGGAGGGGGAGGGAGAGAGGGAGAGGGAGAGAAGAAGGGTTGGGATGAGCTAGCAGCTGTCCATAGTTCCTTTTCCTTCTTGCTCATCTGGAATGTACTGAGGTCAGAAGAAGGGCAAATAGCTTTAGGTTCTGCTTTGGAAGTAGAGGGATGGTGGTCTGATCTTTTAATAAAGCTAAACTTGGATTTCACTAAAGTCATCTTCCAGCTCTTTACTGAACTACCTGAGGCTGGGCAACAGGCAGTTTGGCCAGGAACAAAAGACTTTTCCTTCGAAGCCCATGCATAATAACACCACCCCTGTGAGTCCCAGCTAGCAGAGCAACTTTAGCAAGCACCCACTATGGGGTGTGTAAGCCCCCTGCCTTCCATGTCTAGTGATTTGAGCCCAGGGTAGGGTTCTTATCTCAGCAAGCACAGTAGGTCTGGCTAGATTTGAACCACTCACCCACACCAGGTACCCAAGACCAAAATATCATTTCCTTACAATGCTGCTTCACCATGTTGTTATAACTAAAGTAAGAAGTTAAGCATGGAGCCCTGTAAGGTTTGGCTACCCTCATTCAGACACAAGGCTGGCACAGAGACATGGAAGGCAGGCATGCAGTTACAATTCCAGGTTATATTTCCCCATAGCAGTGGAATCATAGCAGCAGTGGCTTCACACAACTGGTCACATGATGTCCAGAGTCAAGATGAAAAAGAGATAAATTAATGCTTGCATGGCAGTGTGCTCAGCTCACTTTATGCACTAGGGATTGGTACCACCCACAGTGGGCAAGTCTTCCAACAATAGGCCCTTATAAAACAAATGTTCTGTGACTCAGACCCCACCTCTATAGTGAGTTTGAGGATGTTGGAAGCAGAAGGAAATTGAAATCTATAGTACTGGTTTGAGGGTAGCTTCTGACTAGTTTTTACTGGCTCTGATGCACAGAGCTCTGGGTTGCACGAGACCATCCATATAGGCTTGGTGCAGAGGTCTTGCCTCCCACACTAAAGAAATCCAGGGAGACTCTTGAAAGAGATGAGATCCACCCTTCCAGGTGACATGTCCCTGTACCACAAGGGGACTCTCTCCTCCAGAGAATTTCAACATGCTGTGCTAAGGCCTCTGGGTGTTTTATGGCTAGAGTTAGTCTTATGCATAACAAACAGATACTGAGCTTAGTTCTAAAAGATATACAAAGCATGAAGCTGCTACATGAAAATATGTTTATTTCAGTTTGCATTAGAAAGGAAAGAGCCTTGAGTTTGGTACCAGCAGCCTTTTCTCTCAGTTGGGATTAGCCTACCGTGAAATAAGCAACAGAGAGTTAATAGACAGGGACTCTCTTGTATAGGCATCCCTACAACCGTTCCTTTTAATTGTCAACTTGACACAATCTAGAATCACTTTTCAGGGACTCTCAGTAATGGGTTGCCTAGATTAGGTTGGCCTGTAGGCATGTCTGTAGGAGGATATTTTGATTGAGTTCATTGAGGTTGGAAGACTTGCCCACTGTGGGTGGTACCAATCCCTAGTGCACAAAGTGAGCTGAGCACAATGCCGTGCATGCATTAATTTGTCCCACTTTCATCTTGACTCTGGACATCATGTGACCAATTCTCTGAAGCCACTGCTGCTATGATTCCCCTGCTATGGTGAAATATAACCTGGAATTGTGAGCTGAAATAAACCCCTTTTTACTTAAGTTGCTTTGGTCAAGGCATTGGACCTTGGCACCAGTAAACTAAGACATTCCCCTAAACCATATATATGTGAATCTTCATTGTCTAGTCTCTTCTATTTAGGGTCAAAGCACCGTGGGGAATGAAACTGAAAACCATCAAATGAGACAGATAGCAGGGCTTACTCAACTGTCATGGCTCCTGCTGCCATACCCACTCCCAACGTTCTCCCTACCCTAATGAACTCATCCCTTTGGAACTTTAAGCCAAACCAAACTCCTTCTGTAAGTCACCTGGGTCCTGATGCCTTATCATAGCAACAGAAAGTAACTAGTACAGTGCACCATGGGAAACCTGTAACCTGTAACTCTAAGTATCAAGGCCTATTAAATACCATCACTCCAATCTTCAAAAACGGGCTCCGTTCTTAGAATGTTTCACCAAAGCACTCGGAATGGAATTGAATCTCGAAGAGTTTCACCCCCCAAGTGTGTATAAGACATCAATAAAACAACCTACTATTAAACCTGCCTTCGAATATACCATATGTAATTTACCAGATGTAAATTGCCTAGTGCACACCAAAGGATAATGCCTCCTTGCCCTAAAGAGAAGGTAAATAGCTAGCTTGTTTATGAAACTCACTGTGTGCTAAGAAAGAAAAAAATCTGAAAACCCAGGTGTGGATAAAAGATAGATGAGGCCCGCCTCCAACTGCAGAGACAAAGAATTTGAAACACAGGAGACATAGGTTGTTGGACAAGAATTAGTGTGGGTGACTTACAGTACGCTTCACCTCAAGTGACAGGGGAGAATTTTACAGACTCGGAGTCTCGTATCCCAACTAAAGAAAGGAAGTCTTCCTGGATCCCTGCTGCCCTCAGAGACCAGGGAGATACCTTTTAAAAACATACCTGCAGGTTGAAAGGCATATCGCCCTCTAGGAAGACACCATGGGCTGTGACACACTGGCATCTAAGATAGGGGATGCCTGACTGTTAACTTAGACAGCTGGGAACTCTCTGAGTTCATAGAAACTAGAGAGACAGTTCAGTGGACAAAGAGCTTGCTACCCGGACATGAGGTGTGAAGTTCAGCTCCCCAGAAGCTGTGTAAATATGGGGCGTACATCTCAGCCTGCTTGCCATTCCAGCCTCAGAAGATGGCGATGGTATTCTCACAGCAAGCTGACCAGAAACACTGGCCATGCTGACAAGCTCTTGGCTCTTGGTTTGATTGAGGAGATCCTGCCTGGAAGAGTGATCCAGGGTGGTTGCCAGCATCAGATATGAGTCTCCATATATGCATGCACAAACACATACAAATGGACGCGCATACACATGCATGCACACAAAGACATGCACACATATGCACACACACATGAATGCACACACATATGAATGCACACACACACACACACACACACACACACACACACACACAAACAGGACAAAATGGAGGGTAGAAAATGTACTTCTACCCGTAAGGATTTCTCTGTGCTTTTAGTCTTTATCTTCCTTCCTTTTTCAATTCCCAGAGCAAGTGAGGGGAATAAAACAAGAGCCCCAGGAATTTTGCTTTGTTTTTAATTGGTGTATATTCACTGTACATGATCCTGGGTTTTGTACGGACATTTTCATATGCATATATAACGTATTTTGGCCATATTTTACAACCCCATCTTCCTTTTTATTTCACTGGTATAATAATCTCCGGTTGCATCTATTTCCCTGAAGACGGCATAACTTTATCCTCCTTTGTGGCTGAATAAAATTCCACCGTCTATCTACATCACATTTCCTTTATCCGGTCATCCGTTGGTGGACACCTAGGTTGATTTTTTAGCTTGGTCTTTGAGAACATGGCTGCAATAAACATGAACCTGGAAGGATCTCTACTGTGTGAGGTTGGGGTCCTTTAGATAAATTCCCAGGAGAGGGATAGCAGGTCGGTCGTGTGATCTATTTTTAGTTTCCTGAAGAACCTCTACACAGATTTCTGTCATGTCTAATATCCTGGGTGTTCTCATTCCAGTCCTCTGCACAGAGCTGGCACTGCCAGACCACAGGTGTTGCCTGGGGTGACTCCTCTCACCTTCTGACTCTCAGAGTCCATGAGTTGGAAGGTCCTACTCTCTGCACAGCTAGAGACACATAGAAGGTTCTAGCAATATAGATGCTTCTCATGAGATAGTCGTAAACATCCTTTCAGACATACAACAAGCCTAACTCTTCCAGTTTCTTTTCTAATGCTAAGACAGACATCATAACCATAAACAACTTTGGGAAGGAAAGGGTTCGTTTAGCTTACACTTCCAGGTCACAGACAACATTGGGTCAGGACAGGAATCAAAGTAGTAATTTGAAGCAGAAACTATGGAGGAATGCTGCTTGCTGGCTCACTGGAAGACTTATGCTTTCCTATTCAGCCCAGGACAACCTGCCTAGGGAATGGTGCTCCCCACAGTGGGCATGGTCTTCCTTCATTAACAACCAAGACAATCCCCCACAGACATACTCACAGGCCAATCCGATGTATAATGCCTCAATTGCAGCTCTCCTCTCAGATGTATTAGGCTGTGTTGAGCTGACATCAAGTGTATTTAAATTCCATCTATAAGCATTCAGCTTCCAGATTTCACTTAAATCTGACTTTCACAATGAACTCTGGACTTGTATGCCCACCTGTCTCCCTAACGTTTCTATCCTGGTGTCTTGTCAGCCTATCAGGTTTTAAATGGACTTCTGTGTTTCCTTCCCTGAATAAGATGATCAGCATTTCCTCCTCTAATAAATGAGCTTTCTCTTCTTCCGTCATGCCGGTCAAGTTCATGGAGTCACGTCTAAGCCCTTTCCTCTTCCACCCTCTATAGATGGTCAGCTCCTCCTGGCAGCCCTCTGCACAGTGGCATCCACATTCTGAACACATTCCCTTCACCTAAACCACCAGAGCCCTTTCCCAGGAGGGCAATTTGGAAGAAAAAGGGGTTGAAACTCAACATGTGAGCAAAGCTTTGGGCAAAAAATGACTCCAATTCCCTCTGCTTTAGTTTTTTTTTTTCCTCTCAGAGAAATCAAGTCCACACCTGTGTCAGAAATGAAGTCTGCACACTGCAAGAAAGGGCATGTCTGCACGGAGATTGCAGAAGGAGTATGGAAGCAAAAACAAATTGCTTGTGCCTTTACTTCGATAATGAATAAGGACAACATTTGAGACTCAGATTTGCATTTTGATGCTAGTGACAAGCCTCCACGTGCTGTGGGGTATAACCTGGAAAGCTAAGGGATTGTCAGAAATAGCCAAGGACTAGACTTTAAATGGGTTTGGCGCCTTCATCCCCTTCTCTTTGGAAAGAAGAAGTGAGAGTTGAACACATGGTAGATATGTAATATTTACCAAGAACCTTCTATACATACAAGAGGAGATTTTTCTGGACTTGTGAAGTTACGTTCATATCCGGACTTCACCCCTTGTGCTTCTCTGAGCCCCTGACTGTTCCTTTATGGACATAGCTGAAACTGTTGGCTGCACTTGAGTGTGTATGTGTGTTTTGTTTTGTTTTGTTTTGTTTTGTTTTGCATGGATTTCTGAGTCAATGGGATCAGCGT
This sequence comes from Rattus norvegicus, assembly GCF_021556685.1. Lineage (NCBI taxonomy): Eukaryota > Metazoa > Chordata > Mammalia > Rodentia > Muridae > Rattus > Rattus norvegicus. The sequence goes on from NC_141545.1 coordinate 37,516,874, forward strand.
CTGGAAAACTATTGCTGATGGACCAGACCTGCTACCTCCTGTTTGAGTAAATAGTTAGGTTGGCATGGTTGTGCCTGTTGACTTTCCTCTTGCGTCAGTGCGCACTCATGCACACCGTGGTTGTTGAGTTACCACTGGCTGGTTATAGAGGCTTAAAGTATTTACTCTCTAGCCTCTAAAATAAGAACTCTGTCAACCCCTGATGCCTAGCGTTGGACCTGCTACATACAACGAGCTCGGCGTCTGGGCTAGGATTTGAAGGATGAACCGTTCGTCTTTGGGTTTAGATGCTGTTTGTCCACGACTCTCTTGTTGGTTTTTTTTTTATTTATTTTAGTTTATATTTTATTTGGTTCTGTTTGTTTGGTTTGGTTTTATCTGCAAAGGGTGTCTGAGGAAAAGCAATTCAAAAGAACCGAATGGATGAAAGCAGCAGAAATTACTCTGGCCATCAAATGCCAGTTTTATGCTCCTCAAATATAAAGAAAAAGAAGTGCATAGAGCACAATACCAACTGACTTTCACAAGGCTCTTCAACAACTTACTCAGATATAGCTCGTTAGTCACATGAGAAACCAAACCCAGAATTCATCCACACTTACCCACAGTTTCCACAAGATCCGTCTTTGAGGGTAGCCCCACAATGCTAAGCCTCAGTGATTCTTTTTTGCAACCTTCTATCCAAATGTATATATTGGAGCTTCCTTCCCAGTGGGATGGTATTTGGTGGAACCTTTGTGAAGGGATTGAATCATGAACCCAAAGCAGCCTTGGACAAGATTAGGGCTTTATAAAAGCCACCCCCCAGAGAGCTCCCTGGTCCCCTGGGCCATATGAAGACATAGAGAAAGATGACTGTCTCTGAACCAGGAAGCAGTCAGTCAACAGATGCCAAGAATCCTGGCCCCTTGACCTTAGAGTTTCCCCCATAAGAGTGAAATGTAGATTCCTTTAACTCTAAAATACTCGAGTAATTGGATTCTAGAACACAGTCCAAAAAATCTGGGTTGGCTCACTATTGTTAAATGTTTTAAAAAGAAAAGGCTGGGCCTGAGGAAGATGGCCCAGGGTGTAAGAACACTTGCTGTTTTTGCAAAGGATATGACTTCGGTTCCTTGCACTCTCATCGGGCAGCTAACACAAGCTTCAGGGGATCTGGCGCCCTCCTCTGGCTTCTGTGGGCACTATAGGCACACATATGCAACACACAGGGATTTTTTTTTTAATGAAAATTAAAAAGGAAAATATTGACCTGTTATTGAGGATGGGTCAAAGTTAACACAGAAATAACATCCAAGGTGGGTTTCAGAGAGAATAATATCCCAAAAGTCATCCCTTAAGTGTTGACATTTATAAAACACTCCTGATGGTGACAGTAAGGATGCAAATCAATCCATTCTTATCACCATGTACAAAGCTTAAGTCCAAGGAGATCAAGGACCTCCACATCAAACCAGATACACTCAACCTAACAGAAGAAAAAGTGGGGAAGAGTCTTGAACACCTGGGCACTGGGGGAAATTTCCTCATCAAAACACAAATGACTCATGTTCTAAGATCAAGAATCGACAAATGGGACCTCATAAAACTGCAAAGATTCTGTAAGGCAAAGGACACTGTCATTAGGACAAAATGGCAACCAACGGATTGGGAAAGGATCTTTACCAATCCTACATCTGATAGAGGGTTAATATCCAAAATATACAAAGAACTCAAGAAGTTAGACTCCAGAGAGCCAAATAACCCTATTTAAAAATGAGGTAAACAAAACATTCTTAGCTCAGGATTATTGAACTGCCAAAAAGCACCTAAAGAAATGTTCAACATCCTTAGTCATCAGGGAAATGCAAATCAAAACGACCCCGAGATTCCACCTCACACCAGTCAGAATGGCTAAGATAAAAAACTCAGGTGACCGCAGATGCTGGCGAGGATGTGCAGAAAGAGGAACACTCCTCCATTGTTAGTGGGATTGCAGACTGGTACAACCACTCTGGAAATCAGTCTGGAGGTTCCTCAGAAAATTGGACTTTCCACTACCTGAGGACCCAGCTATATCTCCATATACCCAAAAGATGCCCCAACATACAACAAAGACACATGCTGCACTGTGTTCATAGCAGCCTTATTTATAATAGCCAGAAGCTGGAAAGAACCCAGATGCCCTTCAACAGAGGAGTGGATACAGAAAATGTGGTACGTCTACACAATGGAGTACTACTCAGCTATCAAAAACAATGACTTCATGAAATTCATAGGCAAATGAATGGAACTAGAAAATATCATCCTGAGTGAGGTTACTCAATCACAGAAAAACACACTTGGTATGCACTCATTGATAAGTGGAGATTAGCCAAAAAGCTTGAATTACGCAAGATGCAATCCACAAACCACATGAAGCTCAAGAAGGATGACCAAAATGCGGATGCTCCCACTCCTTCTTAAAAGGGGAAAAAAATCCATAGGAGGGGATATGGAAGCAAAGTTTAGAGCAGTGACTCAAGGAATGGCCATTCAGAGCCTGCCCCACATGTGGCCCATATATATACAGCCACCAAAACTAGATAAGATTGATGAAGCTTGAAAATCCATGCTGAAAGGGACCAGATATAGATCTCTCCTGAGAGACACATCCAGAGCATGTCCAATACAGACGTCAAACCACCTAACTGAGAACAGGACCCCCTTGGGGGGAATTAGAGGAAGGATTGAAAGAGGTGAAGGAGCTTACAACCCCATAAAAACAACAAACTGCTAACCAACCAGAGCTTCCACGGACTAAACCACTACCGAAAGACTATATATGGACTGACCCTGGGCTCCAACTGCATATGTAGCAGAGAATACCCTTGTTGGGGCACCAGTGGAAGGGGAAGCCCTTAGTCCTGCCAAGGTTAGACCCCCAGTGCAGGAGAATATGGGGGGCGGAATAAGGGGGATGTATAGGGGGAATACCTGCATGGCGGAGGGGGAGGGGAGGGAATGAGGGCTTATGGACAGGAAACCGGGAAAGGGAATAACATTTGAAATGTAGAAATATATCTAATAAAAAAATTTTTAAAGAAAGAAAAGAAGGAGGGAAGAAAGGAAGGAAGGAAGGAAGGAAGGAAGGAAGGAAGGAAAGAAGGAAGGAAGAGGGAGAGAGAGAGGGAGGGAGGGAGGGAGAGAGGGAGGGAGGGAGGGAGGGAGGGAGGGAGGGAACTGGTCATAAGTTGGCACTGTGTTGTATATTTTTGTGGTTCAACACTATGAAGGAACTGGCCAGCATCACAGCAGAAGAACAACTCTGAAGGAAGCTGGAGACAAAGGACAGGGATCAGAGGGTTTCACTGCAGCGCATCACGGGTCCCACGGAGAGAAGGGGGCGGGGCGTGTACAAACTGGCGGAGCAGATTAGCTAAGCCCCATTCCAAGCTCATCTGCTTCGCAGTCTCCCTAGCTCAACGTGAAATAAAAGCTTCCTTTGGTTCCGTGGCAGACAGCGAAGAAATCAAAGTGTGGGAAGCTTAATGAGTTTTTTTTTTAAAAGGGTTAAAAACCCAAAGATGCTAAAATCCCACCAGACACAGAATAGATGTAAGTAATGAGAGACTCTCCCAGCTCAGATTTCACCCATGTAATTATGTCTGTCCCGGTGTCTTAGTTTCACTGATGCTGCATTTTTTTGTATGGATGCTGAATCTCATCAGAAATTTAATAAAAGCAAATAATGAGAGATTCGGTCTGTTTAGTTATCGTCTATGTAATTATGTCTGTCTCGGAATCTTACTTTTGCTGGGCTTTTTTTTTTTTTTTTTTTTTTTGGGCATAGTGTTCAAATTTTAATTGCGTAAGAACTGATATGTCTCAAATCAATCAAGACATAATCACGGCCTCCCTTCAATTGCTTAGGATCTCTCCTGGATTAATTAATGCGTGCAAATAGGAATTCGAAAGAGATTGGGTTCAGATTTCTGAATGCAACAGCGCCCTCAAACAGAACTTGGTTGTCTTAATTCTATCTCCAAAGGGAGTCTGGAGAAGAGGAACTGTGTGGTCTCCTTAAGGAGTCTATATCAAGGTTTTGTTAGTCTTCTACATAAATACAACAACAACAACAACAACAACAATAATAATAATAATAATAATGTTTTTCTCTTTGCCTGACCACTGTGCTTGTCATTGAGTCTCTGCTCCCATTTCCCAGTGAGGACTGGCTCTGGATGAGGGATTTTGGTCCCATGAGAAGATATTATTTCTCAAGAAAATGGTTTCTAGGGACACAAATAAAAATCACTGAAGAAGCAAGGGCCATCCACAGTGTCCACCTATCCTCCAGGTGGCTGCTCTTCCTCTGCCAACTTTTCTGGGAGGCCTCCCTCTGCTCCCTTTCTTCTTGCTACAAAACTCAACGCACAGCTTAGACCTTCCTCATCTCCACATTTCCACGATGACGATTCTTCCATGTATTCAAAATGAAGAGGAGTTTTTCTCTATCTTTTTCACAGAGCCCATCGAGTCCTTCCTCGGTACTTTTATAATAAGAAAACTATTTCCCTTCCGCCTTTGTTTTATTGTTAGTTTGGATGATTTATCTTTTTCCTTTTGCTTTTTATTATTTCTTTTATTCATTAAGATTATAATATAATTACATCATTTTCCCTTCACTTTCTCTCGCCAAACCCTCTCATATAGCCCCTTTCAAACCTCCTTTTCAAGTATATATTATTATATATTATATATATGTATTATATATATATTATAGTATGTATGTTGAGATATATAGTGTGTGTTGATATATATGAACAATATATTCACACATATATTGTATATGTATGTATAAATACATGTATACATATATACATGTATCTATATAAATATATTTATGTATATATATGCATGCATAAATATAGCATGTAAAGTCTGTATACTGTTACTTGTATGTATGGTTACATCTACAGTACCTATGACCCATAACAATGACCAGCATGACAGGATAGCCCTAAGGGTGCAGCAGTGACATCATACACACATTAATGATATCCAACAGCTCTCTAGTGGGTCATAAGACCTATTCAAACAGAAAGAAATCATGCTTGCTACTGTAAACAAACATAACCGGTGAAATCATGGATCGTGATGAAGAATTTGCCGCCACCTCTTTACCTAACAACATTCTTAATAGCTGTCCTTACACCCCAGACATGTGCAGTCTTCACCCCTCATCAAGGAGACTTGCCTATGCAACGGACAGAAACCATTACTGAAAGCCACAACCAATCAAAATGCATGGCTGTGGAACCCAGTCTAAATGGAGGCATCTATAAAGCACTCCAGCACCGAAGCCTCGGGAAACACTGGAGAAGGGAGTATCAGAAGATCGTAGGACCCAGAGGATTAGTGAGTTTGCTTGAAATTATGCCTCCTAGGAATGTCAGAATTTACACCCATAATGTCTTACTAATGCCTGAATAATATGAACAAGGACGGTGACGATCATACTTCTTTAATTTTTTCACATATATTAATTTTACACAGAACCCAGTCACATGATGATATCTTGTACGATCATATATTAAACAATGAACATATTTGTCCCAAACCCTGAACTTCCTCCTCCTCCCTCCCTTTAGTCTCTGTTCCCCAGACAATAATGTGTCTATTTTCATGTCATATAGAGATATATGATTTTATATGTAAATATAAACAGAATCCACAATATCTGTCTTTCTGAAACTGGTTTGATTCATTTAATATAATAGTCTCCAGTCACATTCATTTTTCTGCAAATGACATAATTTCATTCTCCTTTTAAATTTTAGTTTAGATTTGCATTGTTTTGACTCTGCGTGTGTGTGTGTGTGTGTGTGTGTGTGTGTGTGTGTGTGTGTGTGTGTACCATGTGCATGCACTGCCTAATGAGGCCAGAAAAAGTCAGAAAATCCCTAGGAACTGGTGTTACAGACAGTCAGGAACTGCTATGTGGATTCTTGGAGTCTTTTGGGTAAACGCTAAGTAATATAATTCCGATTTGCCTAAATAAATGATAAAATGGACATTTTTAATTTTTAATACATCAAAACTTAAGCATCTTTTTTAAAAAAATACTCCTTGCAGTCATTTCATATGTCGCATTAAAACGCTAGCCTATCTATGGAGGACAGAATTCAGGCTCTATAGTCTGTGTGGTGCTGTGCAGAAGGGCTTTTTTTGTTTGTTTGTTTTATTGGATATTTATTTACATTTCAAATCTTATCCCCAGTCATGCATATGTTTTAATCCCATGAGTCCAAGCCTTTCCTCTCACTTGACAACCCATCCCAGGAAAACCAGTCAGCAGGTAATCATTCATTTAAATGTGAGTTTTAAAAGAATATTAGCCAAAAAAAGTCGTTTAAAAAAGAAAGGTGTGTTTCTGACATCCAGGAGTCCAGAAGGAAATTTATTTATTTAACTTTCTGCGTCTGGGTGTTTCACCTGAGTGTATGTCTCTGCAGTATCTGCATGCCTGGTACGACCAGAAGTCAGAAGAGGGTATCAGATCCTTACAGCTGGAGTTACAGACTTTTATCAGATACTACGTGGGTGGTGGAAACTAAGCCAGGCTCCTCTGTGCTCTTAACCACTGAGCCACGTCTCCAATTTCAAATAACTACTTAGAAAAAGAAAAAAGATGTTCCTGTCAGTAGGGTACTCCTCCCCTCTCCTTCAAAGACTGAGGCCCTCATCCATCTGACAATAGAGAGTGCTGGCATCTTCATCACAGAGTTCCCATCTCTCAGAAAGATGGCAAAGAAATCTCTCTTCCTTGCAAATTACCCAGCCAAGGATATTCCGAGCATCCCAGATTGGATTAAGACCATCTTGTAATGACACGATTGTGTTACTAAATGAACTGCCTTTGTGTGTCCGGCAGGAGAGTTGCCCAGAAGCAGGGCAGGTCCCACATGTAAAGACACAGGTGTAATGGATGCTGAACAGAGATCCCAGCTCACAAGGAGTCCATTTACTTGGTCATCTTCTCCCTCTGAAATGAAACTTCAGGTAGAAACAGAAGAAATCTGGGGAGTGTTTTGCTCTGGTCTCTCAAGAGGGTCGGGTTCCCTGCAGAAGAAAAATGGAGAAGAAGAACTCCTGACTGCTGTGTAATTTCTTCTTTCATCCATTCGTGCTTGCATGCATGGAAGGTTCGTTAAGTATCTACTTTGTTTCCAACTGTGAAACCGAAAAAAAAAAAAGTTATGGTCTAGAGAAGAGAAAAAGTAAATCACTTGGCCCCAAGCGGCATCTTTCATGAGTAGGCAGGTGGTTGGGTACTGGGAAGGGAGGCACTGGGGTCATCTGCTGGCTGGACCACTTCAGCAGTGTCCAGGAGATGTGCTCAGAGGAGAAGGAACTGGTGAAACATTGTGCTCTTCCTCCAAGGCTAATGACTTGTTAAGCCTGCTAGACATTGGGATGCAAGCACGTCAAGTTTTGCTGCTTTCAAATGAATTCAGGTACACGAACTCCAGGTACGACCTTCAAGACGACAGAGAAACAATGCCAGCGAACCACGCGAAGCGCTTGACTGGCTGATCCTTGGAAGTCCTGAGAGACCTGGGTCTCAGCACAGAGCAGGTGTCCAGTCCAGTTGTTAACATCTGCAAAATGAATACATTCAAGCACAAAGGACCAAGCCCCCAAGGGCCTGCCCTGTGCTGGTTTTTCGTAACAAAATGCACATCTTGTGTTTGCCTCTTCGATCATTTCTGTGTTTCCATTTCAGTCTTTAACTCTGTGTTGCAAATAACAATAACACTTTAAATGTATCCTTGTCTGAACTTCTCTGTGACAGATGCGAACTGGGATAACATTTGGTCACCTTAAATCTAATTAGGTCATTAGTGAACGAGAGACTCATGCAGTCAGCGGCGCCTCCCTGTGATGGAGCCATTCCAAACCTTTCAAGCTGAGCCCTGAGGATGAGCTAAAAGAAAACACACGTTGCCAAGAAAACCGAGAAGCAACGCTTTCTAAACATGCAAGAGCTCATTATTTCCCTGTTAGGGTTTTAGGCAACCCTGTGGCCTCAAGGATTCCAGCACTCTGCATTTCTCTTTTGAGGAGAAAAAGATGATGGTCCCCATGGAGGAGAGCGGCATTGTCTAAACTCAGCTAATTGCTGCTTCCCCTAGGATTTGCTATGGTTCTTTGTTGCTGACTTTGCAGTCGTTGTCTTAGCACCTACGGCAGTCTCCGCTGCATTGACTGGAAGCTGCCTCTGGGAAACCATTTGGATGGGATGCAAACCAGTTCCCAGTGAAAAATCCTCCCTTCCTCTAGGAGAAGCGGGGAGCCGTGCAGTGGACAGCTGGTGACTTTGCCTGTGAAAACTAAACTCGCCTTGGGTTTTGAAGCAATCTGGCCAAGGAAGCCAAGCATGTTGGTCTTTTGAGAAGTCTTTTCCTGGGAAGGCATAAACAATGTCTACCCTACTCCTCATAAGATCTCAGTGACTAACCAAAGTATGATTCTATCAAAATTCAGTCTGGGGAACAAATGAGTTTATTGAGTTTACCTACAGAGTAAGGATGGAGGGTTACCAATGGGAATGTTGGGTAACCCCAAAGCAGCCACACTAGAAAGATTCACCTTGCAGGGATGCTGATGACAATGGGTTAACCTTCTGTTAACCTTCCCAAGCCTATATACCCCTAACATCTATATGGAGGCACCAAGGCCATGTGCAGTTAGGTCAGAATTGCATATACATTTCTGGAAGTATTGGCTGCAATATCAGGTGAAGGTCCAATAACCCTATCTATTCCCGCCTTCTCTGAGGGAATGTCAACAACCAACCAGCTGGCAAGAGGGGACTTACAGACTCCTGTGAACAGGCAACAAGTAATCTGGTGAAGATGGTGCCTGTGTTACACTGAGGACCTCATTCTACAACTTTTGAAATACATGGATAGATGATAGATAGATAGATAGATAGATAGATAGATAGATAGATAGATAGGCAGGCAGACAGATAGATGACAGGTAGATAATGCATAGATGATAGATATAGATGACAGAAAGGTAGATTGATTGATAGATGACAGATGATAGAAAGGTAAATTGATTGATGACCGATAAATGATAAAAAGTAGATTGATTGCTGATTGATATATGATAGAGATAGATAGATAGATAGATAGATAGATAGATAGATAGATAGACAGACAGACAGACAGACAGATAGGCAGACAGATAGATGACAGGTAGATAATGCATAGATGATAGATATAGGTGACAGATAGATGACAGAAAGGTAGATTGATTGATTTATTGATAGATGACAGATGATAGAAAGGTAGATTGATTGATGACTGATGAATGATAAAAAGTAGATTGATTGTTGATTGATATATGATAGAGATAGATAGATAGATAGATAGATAGATAGATAGATAGATAGATAGATATTCAATATGTGTACTGAGAGCTAACTCATTTTCCATTGCTGGGCCTAGTACGATGCAATAAGACAGACAAATCCTTAGAATCTCCCAGGTTGCTCCTTAACTCAGGAAGGGAGGTAGAAAACCGTGAGGACCTAAAGCTTGGCAAGCCCAGAAATCACTCTATCCAGGGAGCCTCTGCAGTGACTCAGTCTGAAACGGAAATGATAGGGGCACTTGGTCCTTGGGTGTCTGAAGAACAAGTATTTGTATAGAATAATGAGTATAAGGAGGCAGGCACTTTCTGGGACACCTGCACCACTCTAGTCTCTCAGAAGAACCAAGCTACGACATCCCACATTGAGGAAAAGCCAGAAATGCTTATAAACTGATCTGGTCCCTCATTTTGGAACTACCTGTGTGACAGAAGGGATGCCTCCAGCCACCTTCTCTAAGATCAGCCCCTGAATTTGCCCCAAAGCAGAAGACAGGTGTAGAGACCCTTGGTCTATAGCCATAGCCATGGAGTGCCTCACAATGCAGCCATCCTTGGTGAGAAGTTTTAAAATCAGACAGACTAGTGTCTCCTCTGAGACATGAAAGGACTCGCCTCTCACAACTTCATCCATGTTTATCTTGTGGTGCTAATCCAAAAGATGGGAGGAGAAAGACAATCAAACCACATCGTTCGGCCAAGATAATTAAAGCAAGCGATTAATTAAAGCAAGATTTATTATTCACGTACACAGGCTGCCTTCCCCTAAGTGACAGTTTTGAGAGGCCAGCAGTGGATATGAGGAAGACAGGGTGCTTATAGCTCAGGGGTAGGGAGTTTCCAAATGGGGGATTTGGTGAACAAAATAGGCAGGGACTATAGGACCAGAACATAAACACAACAAGTTAGTCATAGAGACCTCCTGAAACAAAGACTGCAATGTGGTCAAAAGGTAGCCATAGCAACCTTTCCAAACAAAGACAGGGCTGAAGGATGGTATAAACAACTTTTGAAACAAAGACATGGTTACCATTTCTAGGACCAGGCAATACAGAACCTTTTGTAGTTAAGGTTACAGGTAGAGCATAGCCCAATCCTTGAGAAAGAGGTTTCATCAAAAAGAAGAATGAACCTAATTTGTGTTTTCTACAATATGACTTTTAAGCCCAAGATGCTTCTTGACTGGCTTAGCAGGCTAGCTCTCAAGTAGAAGGCTACCCCTTGGCTCTTTAGTCTTAAGAATCTTTGAACTGGATTGTGCTGATAAAGAGAATGCGGAGAAGTCTTTGAATCTCTTAGTGCGAATAGATGCAGGCATCACGCTGGCTATGGACCATGGCTGGATCCTTTGGATGTGACAAGTATTAAGGTACCAGCCTAGTTTCTACCCAGCTCCCAGATAAGAATGTGGGTGGAAGCAGGCGCTGACCCTCATCCCATCCCTCTTTTCCAACCACGTCAAGTTCCACCAGTACAGAGCAACACCTTCAGTCTTGAATGTGACGGCTCCCATCAGTCATGGTGGTGGAGGCATGATGGAGTCCACAGAAGCAGGGTCACGTGACAGAGGCTGTTCAAGTCCTATCAGTGTTGGTCAGTTTACACAAGCTGGAGTCACCGAAGAAAAGACACTCGTGGTTGAGCAACCGCATCCATCAGATTGGCCTGGAGTTGTGTCTATGGGTCATTTTCTTAAGCGTTCATTGTTGTAGGAGGACCCAAGTGACTGTGTGCAATGTGACCCCTGGGCAGGTAACTCTGGGTTGTATAAGAAAACAAGAAAACTCTGGGTTATGTAAGAGCAGGCCATGGAAAGCAAACCAGTAAGAACTAAAGCTTTGGCTTTAGAGTCTGCCTCCAGGTTTCTGCCCTGGCTTCACTCCATGATGGCCAGTGTAACCTGATTGCTAAAGAATCTCTTTCTACCCTAAAGTGTGGGTCAGTGTTTTTATTACAGCCACGAAGAGCAATGTACCACAGCCTGCTTCCATCAAGGTACCTCCTCCAGCCAGAGTCTACCTCCTAAAGGCTCTACACAGCCTCCTAAAGTAGCATTCACTGACTGGAGAATAGACATTAAGAGACACAGGCCTGAGTGAATCTATCTCCTCGTTTCCACAGCTTACCTTCCAGAAAGCCACAGTGAGGCAACGAGAGCTTGATGCTTTAAGCTTGATTTCTCATTCGACCCTCTCATGTCTGGCAACACGGATGTTATGATTATTCATATTCTCCAGAGGAAGAAACTCCTCTGAAATGCCACCCTTTACACAGAGCAGATGAAAAGGAGAGGGACTCCCTGCCTAGGCCATGCCTTCATTACTATTCTGTTGCTCTGATAAAACACATGACCAAGAGCAACCTAGGGGAAGGGTTTACTCGGACTTCTATTTCCAGAGAGACAAGAGTCCATTTGGGCAGAGAGAATAGCAGCAAACTACAGACACTGAAATAGCAGCAGGAAGCTGAGGGCTCACATCTTAAACCAGAAACATGAAGAAAACTGGAAGTGGATTGAGACTATGAGCTCTCAAAAGCCACCCTCCGTGATGCAATTCCTCCAGCAAGGCCACGCCTCCTATATCTTCCCAAATAGTATCACCAACTGGGAATCAAGTGTTCAAATCCCCGAGACCATGGGGGAAAGTTCTCCTTCAAACCACTGTAGCACTGTAACATTTTATGAACCTATTATTGGACTTGTTTTCTCTATACCAATAGACATTTTTGATTATGTGTTTGCTAAACTATGCAGGTGTATCATCCAAAATGTTCCACTTTATCCCACACATTCTGCCTTCAAACCTATTAAATTTCCTTACCCCTATGAATTACTTTCAGGAAAAATTTAATGATAAAGACCAGCAATATTACTGGCGGACACTAAAAGTAAAATATGTCCAGCCACTTGAAACAATAATGCCCTGACTCTCAGTTATGCACACTAAGAATTTTACATTCTGTTTGTCTCTCTAGAAGACCATCATTGCCCCCAAGGATTTTCTCGTCTGATCACCTCAAGCCTCCAGGCTCCTAAGACAGAAAAGTCAGTGCAAGAAATACCCATTCTGATCTGACCACTAAGAAATTAGTCCCAGGAGAAAAAGAGTCACTTAAATGGCTTTGATGTCTTCATAAGGCAGGCTCCATCTAGCTGTCAGCAGCCAGCATGGCCGATCGATCACAGCACGCCTTGTACATCATGTGGGCTCTCATGAGGTCAGTAAAGGATATTGGAAAACCCCTGAGAAGCTATTGCAATCAGACCCAGCAGGATCCCGTCCATTATCCAACATGTCTACATGAACAGATAGCCAAGCAGAAAACAAAGAGGTTAATAAGGGTGACTGTTAGGCACAAAACCTTCTTGGAATGTCAGTCACATTGCCCCAACCCTCAGCCATTTTGGCTCCTCAATACATAGGAGAGAAAAGCACATCATGGTGTTTCTGTATAGGTGGATCGGGCCTGCAGTTCAGTGTATCTGGTACCCCTTCCTCTTCCCCGGTATACCGTGTCTTCATTCTGTTATTGCTCCTTGACTCTTTAGAAGTCTTGACTTCCTGCCTCATTCTTTCTGTTCTTCCTCCTCATCCTTAATCACTCCGTTCTAGGTTTGTTCCCAGAAAGAAGGCTTCTCCAACCCATAGAGTTTGAAGCTGCCGCTCTTCCATGCCCCATCATAGCAAATTGCTATTAGATAATTAGTGATTTGGCTTTTGGTTTAATCCTTACTTCCCTCCAAGGCTATGATTTCTGCAGCACTTAGACCTACCTTGGCCCAGCTCACTGTCATGTGTCTCCACACTTCCAGGGTAGGCTTAATGAGCAGTAGAAAGAGGCCATCTTGGAGCACTGTGGAGCAACGCCGGATGTATGATGGGTACCACTCAAAACTGAATCCATCCTACCACTTCGGTGCTGTCTTTGCTCCTACCTGGTAGACTGGTGTGATATACATTGTTCTGTGTTGTTTTGGCTCACTGTAAAGCTGGCTCTGGAAATGGGGTTTCCTTATTTGAGATCCAATCACTCTTCCTCCAAAGTATCCTTCTGATGTTATTTGTCTTGGGATGGAATGGCCCCTAACCATGTAATGAGGAGGGAAGACAATGCAAAGGAACCAACAGTGCTTTTGAGAACAGCTAGAAGGCGAACCATTTCCAACAGAGGTTACTAGGGCTGACTCAATGATATAAGAGTCTACAGTAGGAAAGGCAGCTAACTGGAAAGTCAGCCATGAGGAGCTCAGCAATTGAGAGAAAGCTCAATAGAGATCTCCAATTGGCTGCCCCAGCCTCCCCAGTCAGTGTCTGTTGGATATTATGAGCTTCCCTTCGGCAAATCCCATCTCTGACTTAAGGACCCCATGTCTCTCCATTGCTATTTGTTCTTTTAAACATGGAGGGGACACGTTCTATGGCTGGAACTCTCTGTTGAGAGTTGGCTGTGTCGCAAAGGGGATTTCTCAGCTTGTTTCTGTTGAATGTTTTGAGCATTTGATTTGATAGTGCTTTATGCCCCCCATATACCTTGTAATAGACTCACTCATTCAAACCCAAAGATGTGCCTGTTTGAGACGATCCTCCACAGAGAACAGCTATGATCTCCTAGAGTTGCTTCCCTCTCCTCATAAACATGAGAACCATCATGGGTGCCATTGGCTTCTGTACCATCTCCACCTAGATGTGGCCACAGTTCTAAGGGCAGCAGATGCCCAGGATCTCTAGAGAAGCATTTAGTGTTGGTGACTTCAGATTTTTATTTTTTTAAATTGATGCCCACAGCAAATTCTCCAGGTACCTTGCCGAGTGGAATGATAACTCGCTATTCTTTTAAGGTGGTGGTGGGGTTTTCTGTTCTTTGAAGTCACATCATTTGAGAACGTATGAGAAGAGTGTATTGGATAGAGACATCCCAGCATTCCCAGTCCCCATTTCTTCATCTGTGGAATTGGAAAACAATCAGGCATCACTCAATCCCACAACACCAAATTGCTAAGGCAATTCACACACTGGAATCTGTTAGCTTGAAGAGGGAGGAGGAGGAGGAGGAGGAGGGAGAGGAGGAGGAAGAGGAGGAGGAAGAGGAGGAGGAAGAGGAGGAGGAAGAGGAGGAGGAAGAGGAGGAGGAAGAGGAGGAGAAGGGAGAGGATGAGGGTGAAAAGGGAAGGAGATTGAAATACAGTGGCATAAAAGACACTGTGTTTGGTTCATCAGAACCAAACCTGTCACTCTCTCTTTCACTCCACAGACATCACCGAATAGTTCTGCAACAAGTAAAACCTGAAGAGGTGCCACAGGATATGATCCAGGTTCCTTCTACCATGCAGTCAACTGCCTGCTGTTTCAACCCTGACATTAATTATGAAACTTGCCAAGTCCTGAGCTTCAGTTTTCGATGTCAATTCACTTTCTTTAGAATCTTTTATTATAAAGCAAAGTACATTTCTTTATTCTATGAGAACATATAATTAGCTCCCAAAATATCCTTTACCCATATACAGAGCTTTTTATAGTCTTAGAGGACGTCAGTGGCAAGGCATACCTTGGCACCGGGTTCTAAAAGTTGCTAATAAAATGGGGCATGCGTGTCAGTTTTCTACCGAAACTCATCCCTACTTCCAGGCCTGGAATAACTGACTGCTCCATTTCCAGACAAGCCCAACCTCTGGTTGACAGATCCAATTCGGGTTCTGAAGCCAAAGGTCTTACAGACATCAAGAACGCTCTAAGTGTTTAAGGGTCACACATGCACACATAGCTGGCCACCTTCATTTATGTCACAACTCAAATACGACATCGAGCTACACACTTACAGCAATCAGTTTCCAGACATGATGCTATTTATATGTAAAATTCACATACAAAGGACAGGCATGTAAAACCTCACTTCTGCACCATGCTTTGTGCTTGTTATGGTCAGCAAATCGGATCAGGGGTCTCACTCTTGTTCAGTGGTGGCAGGCAAGCACAGAGGAACCATATAAACCCTGAATCCCAGCGGCAGTCACATAGAGATCACATAAGAGATGCTAACATAGAGCTCATGGGATTACCATCAAGACAAACAGCAAATATGTAAAGGAGACACGCCTAGCAGTGATGGAAACCCACAGAAGGTCAAAGATGCCGGGACACAGGAGCCAGAGGGCGTGACTGCAAGAAATCAGGATGGGAACACTCTGAGACACGCTGCCTGGAATTTTCTCAAATGTGCAGAGAGAGAGAGAAAAATAAATCGATGCCTTTCTAATTTACACCAAGTCAAAAATCCAGTTATCAATAGTGTTAGGAAATCATTTTTCAGGTGTGGCTTGGCTGAACCATAAAATAGGATCTGTTTCTTGTTTGCTGAGAAACAACCCTGTCCGTTTTCTAAAATGACCCTTCATTTGCCCACTGACAGGGCACAGACTGTGTAGTCATGACATAAAGTCCCTTCTTGGAATCTCCAGCGACTCTTGATGCCTTTCTTCTTTTTATTAACAGAAACGAGAAGTCCCGGAGCTGAGAGATGTTAATTGGGGATGTTACATCTTTCCACAGTCGATCTACAATACGCTAGATAAACATAATCCCATTACAACTCGCCACTTAAATCTTTAAGTCTAAGAGCCTCATGCTCTGCAGAAAGAATTAGTCAGATAGCTAAGTCTTTATGGTTAAAAATAACGGATAACGGATGCTAAGCCATTCCAGATAACTCATCATGGCTTTCTTTTTCCTTCAGACAAGTGGCACCTGACATTGATGCTGGTCTGCTATACCAAGGACAGATGAAAAGTTCCTTCAGCTAAAGCCAGGGCAGTATAACATCAATTAACATTGCTGTGTCTACTTCAAGGGGAAGCTCAGACACAGTGCTTTCATTTTAACTGAAATATATTTTTAATAAAATATATTCCGATTATGCCTTTCCCTCCCCCCATCTCTTCCCAGAACTTTACTGCCTACCCAACTCCATGCAGCTTTTCTCTCTTTAAAAAAACAATCAAACAAAAGATACCAAGAAACACACACAGACACAGACACAGATGCACACACACACACACACACACACACACACACACACACACAAGCACAAAAAAGAAACCAAAATATACAAGCAAAAGACCAATGAAACAACAACAAAAGACCAAACTGTTGGCAGTTCATCTAGGCTCTCTCCCAGTTACCTGGCAACAGCCAGGTGTGTCTGACTCACTATAAAAAGGGATGCTTGCCCCCCCTCACTCTCTTGCTCTCTTCTTTGCTCTCCCTCCCTTCTCCTCTCCCCTCTCTCTCTCCACGTGCTCATGGCTACCCTCTACTCCTCTACTCTGCTTCTCTCTCTCTCTCTCTCTCTCTCTCTCTCTCTCTCTCTCTCTCTGACTTTCTCTCAACTCCCCTCCCCATGCCCTAAATACACTCTATTCTATACTATACCATGTGACTGGTACCTCAGAGGGAACGGATGCCTTAGCTTGGGCCTGCAGAGGCACCCCCTTCCCCCACACCATACCATGCCTCCGCCAAACATACACCTTCCTTCTTATCTTTTTATAAAATATAACACAAACAAAATACTATTGACTTTGTTTTCTGTTGACCATCTACTACTGGGCATGGACCTACCCTGAAGTGTGGTTAATATACCCAGTGAAACCCCATTACAAAAAACAAAAAACCAAAACTATTTTTTTGTTGTTGTTGTTGTTGTTGTTGTTGTTGTTGCCAACAGGTATCAGTTGCAGATGGCTTCTTGGTTAGGGGTAGGAGGCCATGTCTACCCAGCCTCTCAGAGCTGGGTCCCTGTCTGGCTTGAACCTGTGCTACTAGAGGGAGAGGGTAATCATTACCACAGCTACAAACACTGTGACTGACATGTTTAATAATGGAAAGGGGAGGGTTCCCTTCCATATTGAGGAGAGAGATCCCTACGCAGAACTCTGAGGTCGGTGGGAAAGTTTTAACACAGTATTTCAAAGTTGATTCATTCAACTAATATTTAATGAGACCTAATGAGCTGCCAGTCTCATACAGGGGAGGCAGGGATAGCCGTTTGGCTAACTCTCTTCAGAAGATTCATAATCAAAGTGACAGATGTGGAAGAAAGTGTGAGCAGGGAGAAGATGAGGCACAAACAGTTATCTGAGAGAATTCTGCAAATTTGGGTTCAGAAACCATGTGATTTTATGCAATTAAAATAGCACCGTTTCATAATTACGGGTCACAAATCATGATGGGCTAGGGCGAGTGCTCATCTCGCTTTGTTCTCCTTAAATGGACTTTGAAGTCTCATAAATGGCAGTGAGCTTCAGTGAACCCCACATACTGCATAAATAGATTTTCATTGGAGTGAATCAAATGAAAGGGTGCGCTCCTTAGACAGAAGAAATCTGAAGAAAGTGTTGCTGAGCTTCCCCCCCTCCTGTGAAGGTAAAAAAAAAGCTATGGAGATATCCTGTGATGATCTACCAGCTCAGGGTAGAAGGCCGTGGAAGAGCCGATGCTACAATCCGTTGCTAACAACTCCAACTTCAAAAAGTAGAAGAGGCCATTCAACCGGATACCAGCAAAATGAAGAAAACGAAAGATCCACTAGGCGGGCAACTACTTCAAAACCAGCCAGTTCCCCTAGAGTGACTGGCACTAGTGTAACTGCTCCCACACCGTCAGGTCTCAGCCCAAGTATGAACTCCATCAGGTCTTCCCTGATCCCAGATGTCAGTTCATCCTGTGCCTCCTGGAAAACCACAAAGTGAAAGGGCAGCATAAACCCCATTTGTCTCCATTCAAGGACCGGGCCTGGTTATGAAAAGTAGATCAAAAGACACCAGCTCTAGGAACAGACCATAAAATCCAGGAACAAGGTCATAAAACCCCCTCCCAAAGAACAGCCTGGGGATAAATACAAGGATGTGAAAACACCTTATCTCAGGATGGGTCACCTAGGCTGGGCTCTCTTATCTCATCCTGTGATTAAGCATTCAGTTTGAAGCCTGTCATGAAGTCAGCCCTTCTCAGTCAGAAGCTTTGTATCCATTTTACCAACCTCTTAGAAGATGATCAAATTCTCTCGGGCCCTGAAGGAATTGCCCTATGTAAATTTACAAGACCTGAACTAAATTTATATTTTCACCTTACCCTACCCAAGGCTCACTGTCAGAATTCCAACCCAGAGAATGTTTATCTCTGGGCTGGAGTGCCTCCTCTCTGACACCCATATGGAAGTTTAAGTTCAGAGAACTATTGAGGAACTTGAGGGGATCTTGTTATCTGTAGGAGAGGGGAGAGCAATATGGTTCAGTCAGTGGCTGCACTGCCTGATGCCCTGGAATTGATCTTTAAGGTGTTCCTGGTTCAAGGTAGAAGCTAATCCTGTAAGTTGTCCTCTGACTTCCACGCAGGCCTTGGCACACATGTACCCATATATATGTGCAGATAGATAGATAGATAGATAGATAGATAGATAGATAGATAGATACATAGATACATAGATAGATACATAGATGATAGATAGATACATAGATAGATAGATAGATAGATACATAGATAGATACATAGATAGAGATAGATAGATAGATAGATAGATAGATAGATAGATAGATACATAGATACATAGATACATAGATACATAGATAGATACATAGATAGATACATAGATAGATAGATACATACATACATAGATACATATATACATACATACATACATACATACATAGATACATAGATAGATAGATACATAGATAGATAGATAGATAGATAGATAGATAGATAGATAGATAGATAGGCTCAATTTTTTATAAAAGAAATGTACCTATTATGTTAATAGCAGTCTTCCAGCATAAGGTCAGTGACCCCAAATGTCCACTCCAGCACTGACTACCCAATTGTCTTGGCATCCTAATAAATTGTGATGGTGGGTATCACCCCCATCCCATAGGTCTCTGGAGCTCCAAATGTGTCACATTATTCAGTGAAAGGAACTTTGCAGCTAGGATTGAGAGGAATCCTCCTACACATTCTTCACAGAAGTCATCGTAGAAACCCTTCAAAAGGAAGAGAAAGGACAGGGGGTCAGGCCAGGGAGAAGTAGACAAGATGCAAAATAGACTAGAAGTATGGCGGGCACTCAGGAAATGTGCCTGGGAAGATGGCTCCCTGGGTCGAGCCCTTGCTGAGTGAGTTGGAAGATGAGGTCTGACATGAGATTGTCCTGACCTTCACATGTGTGGGGCATGCACTTATACATGCATACATGTGTACACATACACATAAATACAGACACAGGGGGAGAGACATGGTCATGCACACCTGTAATCTCAGTGCCCTGAAGGGGTCTGGGAGACAGAGACAAGAGAATCCCCCAAAGCATGTGGACCAAATGTACATGCCAACAAGAAAGAAGAGACCCAGGCTCAGACAAGGTAGAAGATGAGGGCTGACATGAGATTGTCCTCTGACCTTCACATGTGTGTGGCATGTACTAATACATACATACATATATGTACATACACATGCACAAAAGAGTAATTGGTTTTTTTTTAAAAGAAGATCACAGGAGGGAAGGAGAGGTGATTTAATTGGCAAAATGTTTGCCTCATGAGCATAGGGATCTGAGCTCAAACCACAGTTATTTAAAACATTAAAAAAAATGCCAGGCATGGTCTTTCTTTTAAAAGATCCCAGCTCTGGGGGTGGAAGGGACAGTAGCATCCCAAGAGCTTGGTCATCGGCCAACTGACCCTAACTAGTAAGCTTCAGATAATGAGAGATCTTGTCTCAAAGGAGACAGGTGCCATTCCTAGACTTTATATGCTGTCCACACATATTCTCTCCCACATACTGTAACACATGTAAATAGTAAAAAAGGAAGAGTGTGAGATGGGGCTATGGGAATCCTCTAGAACCTAGGCATGGCCACAACAGCCACAAGCAAACAAGAACCTAAGCTTAGAAGCCTCCACTCTCCTCTGAGCTTCTAGAAAGGAATACAGCCATGCCTGACATCTGGATTTTAGCCTGGTAAAATTCATAGTGGTCATAAAACCAGGAGGCAATAATGTGTGTTTCCAGGCTCTGTGTTTATGGTAATCTATCGCAACAGGGAAAGAAAAGTAATTCCGATTAGGCAGAAAATAATGTTTTGCCCGAATGACAAGCCCTTGTCAGTTTTAGGGGTGTCTGATGAGTGGCTAGGTTTACATCTGTGAAGAACCCCCAGGGATGGCAGCAGGTGTCTTCATCAATCAGACCCAGCTTGACTGGCAAGAGCACTGAAAATCGGTAATACACAGGCCTCGGTATAGTCTTAGCTCATAGCAGCAGATGTGATTATCCACCTTGGAGACATAGCTGGGCACAAGCATATATACAGGCAGCCCCTGAAATAAAAATAACCACTGGACAAACTTTCGGGGGGGAGCCTCATCCTTCTAAGATGGCCTAAGACAGGGGGAAGGCTGAGGTCAGCCCTGAGGAATGAAAAACAACTTGAAGATCCAATATGAGGCCCCCTAACACCTAGTACCCCCGTTCCCATTTGTAGAACATCCCCCTTATTTTTATTTTTGTCTTAGGAAACTGCCTTGACTCAAGTTAACCATGTGGTTTGAGAGAAGACCATGGCCATGTTGAGGCAATCACAATAAGTCCAAATTTCATCAATCAGTCCTGGAATGAGCTACACTCTTAGGAGACTCTGTGTGGAAGCTGGAGGTCATTATGCTATCAGGGCATGCAGGGGTTGTGTCCTGAGGGAAGCTCTGCCTGTAGGACCTACACAGTTCCTTCTCTGTACTTATGCTGAGAACGATCCACACCACGTCCATCTCTTTCACTGAGGCATCCTTGTGACCTGTGCCATCTGTCCCTTCAAGATCATCCTTCTATGTCAGGTCTGGCCTTCTAGGCTTTTCCACCATCAGCAGAAGAATGAGAGACCTTTAATGAGCTGTCAGGTTTTCTACAGCAACTCATCCACGCTCTTACCCACCTCTCCTGAAAGCTGTTTCCCTATATTCAATGACAAAATTTATGTGCAATGCCACTGGTAGTATTTACCTCTTTATTTCTCATAACCTAGATTCTGTGAAAACTTGTCTGATAATTCTTGAGCCCTTTTCCTAAATGACAGGAAGATGCCGCCCGCATAGACTGCTGTGAACACGTAATCGGTGTGCATAGACTTAATTGTGGCTGTTCCAGGGAATGGACAGCTTCTTAAAGCTTTGAGCAGGTAACGTAATTTTATTTGAAATTTCCGTTTTCTATAATCAGAACCTGCGGGTATTATCAAAATAGTGTAAAGCACGCTTGAAAAGACTGCTCCATGTTTTGTAGATGTCTCTCCAGGGTGTTCCGGGTAATCCTTTGTTTCCTAGAAATTACGGCATCTTATATCATGTCTGAGTATCTCTAGGCACAAGAGTATATGCAGGAGGGGTTACACGTTGACTATTAGTGGGACATTAAACATTGCAACACGTAGTCAAGGCCAGTGAGATAGCTCAGCAGGTGAAGATGCTTTAGACAAACCTTTGTTAGTGTGAGTTCAATTCCCCAGACTCCACATGATAGAAAAAGAAAACTTGCTTCCTCAAGTTGTCCTCTGACCTCCACAGCTACACTATGACAGACACATGTTCACACACATATACACGCATGCACATGTGCATACAAAATCGAAAAATAAATGAAAAATATCATGGGTTTTTTTTTTAAGGGGGTTGGTGGTTTTAATGGGAGAGGAGTAGAAAAGGGAGGAGGGAGAAAGGAGGAGGACAGGAGAAGGAGGGGGAGGGGAAGAGTAGGAACTTGAAACCATGACATCCCTGAACCACAGTGAGGTAAAGAACTTAGAGGTTTATTCCTGGAGCAGACCGTCCTAAAACCAGCTTTGTAGCTGTGAGGCTTCAGCTAAGATATGAGACAGAAGTAACCTTTGTGCTCTGAGACCACATTGTCAGCTGCTACTAGATACCTACTGCTGCCCCCTGGCTTCTGCAAGGTCCCTACTTCAAGTACAGACCTTATGTTTGCTTGCAGGCCATTCCACTAGGTTCCTCCCAGGAACCTAGCAAAGCCCACTACCCCAGGTGCCAGTAGACTGTTGGCCATCCCAGTTCTCTTTTTCTCTCTCCCTGTTTCCACCAGTCTCTCTCCCACTGTCTATCCTTCTGTTTCTCTCTATATCCCGTCTTATCTGCCCTCATGGCTCTGATTCAATCTGTCTCCCCCTACCTCTTCTTCACCACCACCCCTGCCCCCCATCTCAAAGAAGCCTTACTGAAATCAGATCTGTCACATAGTGTGATCTCTCAAGAGTGGGACCTTGGCATGGCCCACTAGGTACCACTCCCCAACCCTGCTCACCACCGTATTATATTTCATATCTTGGCTGTCGGGATCAGTTCACTCACGCTCTACCACTCTGGGCTCAGGACCATGAGACCACCTACTTACTGTCCAAATTGGAGTAATAGGCTCAGACTTCCTTACAAGTGGAATTATTCATCTTACAAAGATGTTCTCTTTATTTAATTTGCAAACCATGTACGGTAAGAGCTAACCCACAGGTGGCCCTTCTTTCTGAGCTGGTTTTACATGCATTGATTCAACTTAATCTTTCAGCCATCCCCTCGGGAGGTTCCAGTTTTTCTAAAGTTAAGGAAATATAACCACCGAGATGTTAATTTTTTATAAACTAGTAAATTCTCGAAGTCTGAAAAGTCCATTTTTCCAACCACAAACCTCAGCCTCTCACCAGCCCTCCTCAGAGATACAGTCTCTAATCTGAATCCATGCCAGAATGCTCCATTTTGGTAAACCCTCCTCTTAGACAACCATGTGTGACCACTTCCTTCCAGTAGGGTCACCGAGGCCTTGCAAATGTGGAATAGAAACACACACACACACACACACACACACACACACACACACACACACACACAGAGTCTTATCATGAAGGAATGAATTCACCTCAAGTATGTCAGGAAGAATATCTCCCCAAAGATATACACATGCTACACCCCAGATGCAGCGAGAAAGCTAGGCTGATCCCATGACAGGCTTCAAGTTGGCAGTTAAGGAGACTAGGACTAAATCCCTGTTTCCAAGAACTGGGCAATTCCAGGCAAGTCCAGGCCTCAGAAGCTGCCCCGATACCTAGCCTGAGGCACGGACAAATGGGTCAAGCAGCAGTTTCCAGACTTCCTCATCTACTTCCTCAGCCAACAGTTTTCAGACCTCCCCAGCAAGTTTCCAGCCCCCCACACCCCAGTAATGGAATGTCCATAGAGATGGACCCAACAGATTCACAGAGAGGTCACCTACTCTGGAATTCCCTAATGTGCTTTAAATCAGGCCTGCAAGCTCACTTGGGGGGGAGTCTCTCAATCTTGGTAATGGGGAGACCCCAGCATCTGTGACTTCTGTAAGGCTTAAAGTGAGTCTTAACTACCAGGAGACCCCACCAAGTTGAGACACAAGAACACAGTTGAATGCGAACACAAAGGGTTTATTTTCCCCTCAATCAGCCCCTTGTGGTAAGTGACTAGAAGGTGACCCCGAATGGCTATAACAGGCAGTTTTTATACTTTTTTTTAGGGGTACAGGTTACATCAGCAAGGTTACAGTTTAAACTTATCGGCTAAGCATATTGACAATTGAATCTATTTGCTAGCAAGCATGTAACATGTATTCGAACTCTATCTGGGACCAGAGGGTCAGGTGACTATCAGTCAGTACATTCTACAGTTTTTCAAGAATGTTCCTGCCCCTCCTGAGAACTGTGGGTGGAGAATGGAACTTGGCCTAGTCTTGACCTGAGGTGGTGGGTGTAAGACTGGCGAAAGCCCGTATGGCTTCACTTCTGCAGAATCAAACACTCTTTGTGTTTGCACACTATTTTAGTTCAGGGTGTCATTCTTCAATGAAACATGGATTCTGACAATAGCATTGTCTCAAGACCCAAGGACTGATAGGCTAAGGAAGTGGTAGGTGCTGGGCCCCCTTAACAAAGCACTTCAATCTAAAACAGAAGCCCCAAGTGCTGTTATAAACCCCATTTCACTGCTCTTAAAACCAAGGAAGGCTCAGAGAAATCTAGTCCCTCAGCCATTACATGGCAAGCTAGTGACAAAGCGGGAATCAGAACCCATGCCTTTCTCTTGAGGAGGAAACAATCTTCTTCGACCTTGTTGAAATAGAATTTCACAGACCATAGGCAATTTCAGATTTGCCACAATTTTTTGTTTTACTCTGTTTTCCCGTCTTGACATCACAGTTAAGCCAACACATGTGAAGTGAACAGAATTTGAAGCTAGCAGAGCCTTTGACGTCTGACAGAACTCCTGGTCCCCATGAGGCATCCATTCTCTTGCAAGAATCAGACTCCGTCATTATGACCAAGGTCAATGCCAGCAGCCTATACAAGCCCCACTCCCCACCGTTGACGTATAACAATTTCCCATCAGCACAGACTCAATCTATTCTTCCATCAGCCAGATCAATACTGTAAAGTGGAGCTATGGAGATCTGTGACTCGGGGTTGTATGGATTTAATCAGGTAAATCAATTACACTTTACCAGTGCCATTGTATGGGGGACCCATGGAGTTTGGCTGACCCACAATAAAAGGAAGACTCTGGTATAAGTCTCAAAGTCATTTTAAATACATACTTAAACCTTAATTCAATAGGATTTTTTTTTAATTCACATACAGTTACCATAAGCCACAGATATGGCCTAGATCCCAAAGGCATTGAAGCTGCCGACAGAGGTGAGGTCCATGGTGACCTTGGGCCTTGCTTCTGGGATCTATCAGCTCCAAATCCAATTCCTGTCCCAAAGGGAATCAATAAGAGATTGTCTGTCCTAAACTGAATGTGAGTGAGCCTGGCCCAGAAGCAGGCATTCAGATGACCCCACATGCTGACAACATTACAGCTGACATCCTGGCCGCCCAGTGAAGAGATTTTCACAAAGACTTAAGCCCAAGGATTAAGAGAATAGCATGAACTTAGAAGAAAGCAAGACACACCTAGGAGTATGGCTGTGGGCTCCTTAAGGGAAGTCAGGTAGACAGATAAAGGAAGACAGATAGGTGAGGCCTTCCTCCCTTCCTAGTTATGAACCTGCAGTTTTCTAGAACTGGCACCAGAAACCCTACTCATAGGGAAAAGGCATGTACTAAGCCTCCTGTGTAGCCCCCTAGTGGTTTCTGGTTTCACTTTGTCAGATTAGATTATAATTCTTCCTGCTGTCAGAGAGGGAGAGAGAGAGGGACAGAGAGTCCGAGACAGAGACAAAGAGACAGAGAGAAAGACAGAGAACTAGAGATAGATAGATAGACAGACAGACAGAGACAGAGGTTTCTGAATGGCCCTTTGAGACATACCTTAAGAGCCACCCAAACTGGCCTGTGTGTCTAAAGATGAGACGATGGTTGTTCATTGTGCTGGAGTTCTTCTCGGCTGCCAACAGGCTTCAACTGGATTTCTAGGCAAGGCACTCCAGTCTGGTGGTCTCCTATCCCTAAAACTGTTGCATGCTTTTGAAACTGCAAACCCTATAGCCTCCCCACAGACACACCTCCTCCAACAAGGCCACACCTCCTAATCCTCCACAAGCAGTTTACCAACTGGACTCTAAGCATGCAAATATAAGAACCCATGGGCTCTAATGGGATACTACGATTCAAACCATCACACTTGCATTCTACCCTGGAATTCTATCCATTGGAAAAGTGACCACATTTCACTACAAGCTCGTGACTCGGTGGGCACTATCATCACAACCGTCGTGGTCTGAGCTCAATATTACAGTAGCAAACGTGGTCTGAGCTCAATATTATAGTAGCAAAGGCCAACAGAGCCATGTCTTTGCTAATTGGCTGTGTTTAATTTTTGATAGCTTATTTCTCCGCTGGTGAAAATGAGCAAATTTCAACCAGATTGGATTAGATTAAAGGCAGGTTTATTGGGAAGCTGCTCTCTGGTGGGGAGTTTACTGGCCCCAAGGGATTGGGGTGTGGGAAGAGAGCAAGGGCGCACTCACAAAGAAGAGAAAAAGAGAGAGAAAGTGGCAGACCAAATTGTGTGGATTACATGGGGAAGAGCTTCTGGGGGAAGGGTACCTCAGCCCCGGGGTTGGAAAGTTCAAGGTTGAGGGCAGGGCATGCCAGGTAAGGACTGAGGGATGCTGGGAGAGCCTGGAGGCCAGGTCTGCCTTGATAGTAAAATATGCACCTCAGTCCCTTGTCCCAGGGTCCAAAACCAAACGGTTTTGGTTAACCTACAAAAAGGAAAATAAAGTTTCATTGTAATATTTTTAAACACGCCATGAAACTTTGTTTTATTTCCCCCAGCCACTCTCCCCTCTCCCTAATCTTTTTTCTCCCCACAGATAGTCCCCATTTCTGCCTTCATAACAGATCCATTAATCTACCCTGGGACTCTTTCTTTCTCATTTTGTGAGCATGTGGAGGAGGCAGGGTGGGGTGGGAGTAGGGTCTAGATTCTGCCGGTGAGAGAAAGCATCCAACACTTGTCTTTCTGAACCTTGCTTAAGGCTTTTAACCTTTCAACCTAAGGATGTCCACTTGCATCCATTTATCTGAAATTCACATAATTTTCATCTTTAAAGCTAAATATGCTCTCAGGGTAAACTTCTGATTCAAAGAGAGGCCTCTGCACCCAAGGTGAGCTATCCCCCCCCCCCCCCCAACCAGGACTGGAATGGGCTTTACTTTCTTAGATGGATCCTTCTCATCAGGATGGCTCCAGGTCCTTAAGAGTAATCTAGGTTATAAAACGAAAAAGAGGCTTTTAAAGGTATATTTGCATCTCAAAGGCACAGAGGAGGTTAACACGGACAGGCTTTCTGTAGTAAAAGTGCTTGGTTAAATGCTCTAAATCCCGTAAGGTCTATGTGAGAAGTGCATTGGTTTTCTTACAGCTTTGTTAAACTGACAGGAGGTTGAGGGGAGGGGCAAGAGGCAACTAGAGACCCTATGGCCTTGTAAATCTCCCCTGGCTGACATTCATTCTGACATGGGTCTGACGACACCCTCTGTGTTAAGTCAGCTTTCCATAACTGTAAGAAACATTTGAGAGAAATAAATTTCAGTTTCCAAAGTATTCCACTGGCTGTCTTGTTTCTGGGCTGCGGTGTGGCAAATCAGGGGGTCAGGGTAAAGCAGTTTGCCTCATGCAGTGGGCAAGACAAAAGAGAGGCAGGAATGGGGAACAATGACAGGATGTAGTCCCCAAGCATCCACTTTCTTCAGCGAGCCCCCCCCCGCCCCCGTCTCTGTCACCTTTCAGTAGCCCATCAAATTATACATAGGTCCTGATCAGAGTCCCCAAGATCCAACCACTCCCCAAACATCACCTCCCAACACTACTGTGACTGAGACCAAGCCTATAGCATGTCTGGGAAATTTCAGATCCAAACCCTTAACGTTCTTTATATCAGTGGTTCTCAACCTTCCTAACTCTGTGACCTTTTAGAACTGGGGCTGTGGTGAGCCCCAACCATGAAGTTATTTTGTAGCTACTTGGTAACTGCAATTTTGTTATTGTTAGCAAATCATAATGTAAATACCTTGTGACTTTAATTTTTTTCAAAACCTATTTTTAATGATGGTTCTTAAATGCTCTAGCCTCCCTTGTAGCCCACCACCCACCAGAGGTAGTGAAAAAGAAAGGATGTGGGGGAAGTATACCAACACTTGTCTTTGGACAAGTTCTTTGGAGCAACTCCTGTCATCTGTGTTGTCTGGGAATTCAGCGTTTCAGTTCACAGGTTAGCAGCTCGATCCACTGGCAAGCACTTCATGGATACACCAGCAGTCCAGTTTGGTAAAGTCAGGAGAGCCAACATGAATCAGCAGCAGTGGCACTACCCAGCAGAGACAGCCAGTCCTCAGCCTTGGCATAAGTCAGCAGGAGGGACCAGGAAGAACACCAGGAGAAATTCTTGGCTGTGCCTCTCTCAGGAAAGCAAAGATCAGGGAAGACTGGAGACCCCCAAGTGTTGCACAACTAGATCTAGAAGCAAGCCCCCATCACTGTCCCTCAAGTCCTTTTTATATGCCCTCCAAACACCACATGTCCTCCTCGGGTCTTGCCTCAGCATGCGTATCTGTTTCAGCTGACATTGCTCTGCCAATTGTTGACATTGCTCTGCCAATTAGCCAGAGTCCAAGGAAGTAGCAAGAAACTGCAGGACACCACCAGAAGCTTGGTATGCGCGCACGCGCACAAGTGTGTGTGTGTGTGTGTGTGTGTGTGTGTGTGTGTGTGTGTGTGTGTGCGCGTGTGCGCGCGCACGCATACATTTCTCTCTATGGAGTCCTGACAAATGCAGCTCAACATAAGGTGGATCAATACATGCATGTTGTTAGCAAAGAATCTTGCATCACATCCCCCTTCACGTGTTTGTGTTAACAGAACACCTTTTCACCTGTGTCTGCTTCAGCGCAATGTTCCGAGGCTGCCTTAGTCTTTCACCTGTGTCCACTTTAACAAAAAGTGTCTTCCCGTGTTTGCCCCAGCAAAACACTCTCCAACCGACTTTCCAAAGAACACTTAAGTTTCCACTTCAATACCTGATGTGCAGGGTGTCTGAAAAGGGACCCTCGTGGTGTCTTACCCACAGATTGAGAACTGCAGCTCTATTACGTGATGCTAGGACCTTGGGAGCATCGTTGGTTGCATGTAATATGTTACCCAACACTTCACCTTATTACATTTCGTCATCAACTGATTGGAAATTTTCTCTGCAGGAGATGTGGCTCCTAAGATGTGTCTTTTAGAACAAGTTGCTATTTTGTGGCTGCTTCTCCCGATTGTTATATTTTTTGAAACATGTAAAGCCGGAGATGAGACTTCTTTTAACTGTGCTTCTTGCCTGTGCTGGTTCATTTTGTCAACTTGACACAAGCTAGAGTCAACAGGAAGGAGGGAGCCTCAATAAAAAATAGGCCAGGTTGACTTGTGGACAATAATACTGTGGGAGGCTTTCTTGATTAATGATTGATTGGGGTCGGGGCGGGGGAACCCAGCTCACTGTGGATGGCGCTACCCTGGCACAGGTGGTTCTAGATGCTATAAGAAATCAGGCTGTGTAAGCCGTGTAGCCAAGCAGCATTCCTCCATGGCCACTGCTTCAGTTCTTGCCTCCAGGTTCCTGCCTTGGGCTTCCCATAATAATGGACTGACTGCAAGCTGTAAGCTGAAATGAACTCTTTCTTCCAAGTTGCTTTTGGTCATCATGTTTTGTCACAGTAACAGAAACAGTGATGAAGACATTGCACACACCCAATATACAAAGTTCAAACACATATAGGAGAGTCAACAAGACTCCCACCCCCAAGGATACTCTTGAAGTACAGCAAGAGCCTTCATTAAGGTAAAGACTGAACTGTTGAGAAGGCTCTTGCTCGGCAAGTGTGAGGACCAGAGTTCGAATCCCCAGTATCTACGTAAAACACAGGGAAGTCTACAAGTGCCTATAACTCTAGCACTGATGGGGCTGGCTGAGGCCAGGAGATCCTAAGAGCTCACAGGCTGGGCTGGCCAAGCCAAACAGCACAATCTGGTTCAGTACAAGACATCATCTCTGAGGCAGTAATACAAGGTTATGGAGGAAGACGTCTGAGATCCTGTTGTGTCTTGTGCATGTGCCCCCATGCAATATGTACATAAACATGTGTGTGTGTGCGCACACACATATACATGAGACCAAGCAATAATCCCCAGTGGCTCTCCACTCCATTCTTCTGAGTGGAAAAATCACGAAAGAAAGCATATCCCTACAGATGAGTTGGGTTTTTTTGGGGGGGGGGTGGTCTGGGCAAATTAGAGACGCAAACACTGTATTTAATTTCATGTTGGTTCTCTCCTTATATTCAATATGACAGTGTGGTTACTGATATATACTTATGTCCGTGTTCCAACACCACTGATGTTCCCTCCATTACTAAAAGTCACTAACATCACTTCGTCTTAGAGGAGACAGAACTTCACAGGCTCTGTAGAAGCCCCATGGTTTGGGAGACAGACTCTTACTTTCATGAATGGACCTTGTGTAGTGAGCAATGTTCCACAGCCCTACACTTCTACTCTGTGGGTTCTAACAGCCAAGCCAACCCCTTCAGCTTCTTCTTAACTGAACGTTTTCCTGGTCACACATTCTTGGGAACCACTCTGCATGTTAGCACTAAATGTCTGTTGACAGAAGAGACAGAGAACCACTGAGCTTCTCTTCTCACACACTATTTCCATTAGGTTTCATTTGACTCTTAGTCCATAGGTTTCTTCAGCAAAGCACACAGCACCTTGTTTGCATGAGAATTGCCCTGGCTAGATGGCCAGCTGGACCCACTGGCCTCATTTTTGCCTTGTCACAGATGGGAGGCAAGGCTAAATCCCTCCCCATTGGTGGTAAGGTTCCTCCCATCTCAGTTCCTGCCCCCCATCCCTCATCTCAGTTTCTGATCATTTCTCCTCGCTCACCCCTGAACTCTCCATGCCAGATGTCAGGACAGTACTTCCAATGGGGCCTCAGCAACCCTCACGCATTGTCCTGAGTCCTTCCAGCCTCTGACTGGGCTTTGTTTCAAGCCAGCTCCCAAATCCTTGGTTTTATATAGCAGTGACACCCCACCTTCTTGTGCTAAAATGTTATTTTTTTAAAATATTGCTTCTAAATAATCTTCCGAATCAAATAAAACTCTAATTGCACAGCGCCACCATTTCCGGGAACACCTTGGTGCTTGCCTGTGACTGATGGAAAGGTTGTGCAGAGCTGAAGTCATCTGACCTTTACCAGCAGGCTTAGGCTCTCACCCACTTGCTCTGGAATGGACAAGCTGTTGTGTTCTTAGCTACCCTGTGAAGAATTAATTCTACACGTGTCACTAGGAAATCAGATCGTTGGCCACCATCGGGGAGGACTTGCCAACCGCACACTCAGTTCAGAACCAGCAGGGAGCAGAGCTGAGGGTAATGCTTGGAGGAAGACATGATGGTTTGGGCATCTGCTGCCTGAAGTTTTACAATAAATAAGAAGCAAACAAAAGAACTCTTTGGAATGAGAGGCAAACATCACCAAGGGGTCACTAGAGTCTCCAGGTGGGTGTCCCACAGGGTGTTATCTGCACAGCTTGCCCTCCCTCCATGCTGACTAGGGATGTAGGTTACTCCTGTATTATAAGAAGACATGGAGGGTAAAGGAAGCTTCTCCCAAGGTACTGTCACCAGAACTTTCGGGAGGAAACAGATGCAGTGCAGTGCAGATTGGGCGATTAGAAGACTGTTTAAAAAATGAGCCCTTTACAAAACAAGGATAATATTTAATATGAACCATATAAAGAAAAGAAAGTAGAAGAAGACAGGAAAGGAGGAGAGGGGAGGGGTAGAGGAAGGGAAAGAAAAGAAAGGGGGGAGAGGAAGGGAAAGAAAGTAGTAGGATGGGAGAGGAGAGAAGGCCTAGGAGTGTGGCTCAGTAGTACAGCACAAACTTGGTGCATACATAATCTAATATTAATAGACACAAACAAAGACAATTTTTAAATTTTTATTTTAAGTTGCAGCCTCAGAGTATTAATGTGGACTACAACAGCTAGTATGGCTTTGACCACAGTGATTTAAAAAAATGCTTAAAAACCGATATTCACAATAATAAATTCGACTCTCAAGAAGGAGTCAACAAAGATCTTCTGAAGGAAGAGTATGCATGCATTTTAAAGGAACTTGTCCTTAAAATACTTCTCCACCCAACTGCACCCCCATCCCGCTTAAGTGAGCAATGTCTCAATGACCCATGTGAGTCAGTTGTCTGGGCGGTGGAAGGAACACCTTAGGCATCTCTTGAGCATTGAGAGGAAAGGCAGAGGACGTTTCTAGAATCAAAACTCAGTAGCTACATGGAGGGGGTGTCTCTCAGAAGCTGTAAACTTTGATGGGGAAACGGTATTTCCAGTGAGTTGAAAAACAGGGCCCAGCTCCAGGCCTCCCTGACCCTTTCTCTCAGGTATGTGTCTTTAGGACACAAACGGGGACCCAGAGGACACAAAACTGGGAGCTTCATTCACGAAGGCCAGCCTCTCAGTGCACAGAGAACGAGCAGAGGTTGGAAGACTGGTCTGAAGGGAGACTGGAAGATACTTAGGGCTCGCTCTGAGTGGAGAGAGCACTGCCCATGCAAGAAATAAACAGTGGCCAGGAAAGCAGAGCCAACTCTCCCTGAATCCTTAGCAGCGGGATGGCATCAGAGAATGCACAGGACATGTGTCAGGTCAGCATGCACAGGTCAGATGCCCTTAGAGCTCCACCCACTCAGGACTGTGACCTCTCCCAGTGTGCAAAGACCCTAATTGTTCTCCACCTCATCGCGTTGAGAAGAGGCCATAAAGCCCTAGATGCCCGAGCTGTGCCTGCTAATCCCTTATCCCAGTTTTACTGTCAGATTAATTCTTCTATAAGGTCAGGAGGGCGGGCTGGAAAGAAAGGGAAAAGTGCCCATTAAATTCTCAGCATGGATGGCGAAGGTATTGGCTCCAGAAAACAAAGACCTCAAGATGGACAGTTATTTTGAAAAAAATGTTATTTTGTTTGGTTTTTTTTCTCCCATGTTTGTTACTGTTGCCAGCTCACACCCTAGGAGGTCTCCCAGAATTCAGACTGGGAAGAGCACTACACTCTTGACACCCTGTCTGTTAAACAGTCTCGTCTGGATCGTTTATAAACATCCAGTGGGGACAATAGTGGAATTCTCTCTCTCTCTCTCTCTCTCTCTCTCTCTCTCTCTCTCTCTCTCTCTCTCCTTCTGTCTGTCTGCCTCCCTCACTCTACTTCCCAGTTGAAAACTAAAGTTAAATTTAATAAGCTCAAGTTACATGTCATGTTATGCACCATAGAAAACAAAGGATTTCTATTTTCAATTTAGCTATCCATAGAGAAAGTCACAAAAATAGCAATAACGTGTTAACAGTACAGAACTGGGGCAATGAGAGGGAATGTTACCTTTTCTTTTCATGGATATCACAGTGACACATTCTGAAAGGACTTTTACATTAAGTTATGTGTACTTGTATGTCTCTGGTGGCAGGAGGGGGGGTAGAGATGGGTGTGTGTGGGGTGTTACTTGAGTCTAGATGCCTGCAGAGGTTAGAGCAGACAGATCTTCCCGGAACTGAAGTTATAGACCTTTGTGAGCCACCAAATGTGTGCTGGAAACTGAACCTAGGTCCTCTGGAATAATAGCCAGCACTCTTAACTGCTGAGCCATCCCTCTAATCCTGAGACTAAACAATTTGGACGATGAACATATCTTGAGTTTACAACTTAAAATAGACACACAAACAAACAAAAAGACCAGGCTGGGCCTCAAACACACAAAAATCCAATTGCCTCTGACTCCTGAATGCCAGGATCAAAGGTGTGTGTCACTGCCATTGGGCTCTGTATAGTAATCTTAATGCGGTGTCTGTCAACCCCAGATTTTCTGACATCCAGGTCTCTCTAAACACTAGAGGGCACCTTCTAAACCCCAAACTCCAAGGGGTGGGGGGTTAAATAACCCTCTGGGGAGGGTTTCATCGTTTAGCAGCCTGTCTTCCCTCCAACCAAGAATTTCACACTGAGGGTTTTGACAAACTCCCCTAAATGTTCTAACGGTGGTTTTCAAAGATGCTAAGAATCCAGCCCACATATTGAGTAATTACATTTGTTAATGCATGATAACAACTTCAGCCAGGCGTGACCTTAACTGCTAAGCTTTCTATCGCCCCAATCAAGATAATTATTCTCTCACTCGATACAAGCCTCAAATTATGCAAACACATTAGAAGTGAAGCATAGGGGTGGGAACGGGAAGGTGAGGAGAGATGCATCATTTCCTTCTTCACGTTCTTTCTTTTAGGGGCCCTTTGTGCCCAAGCCAAACTATGTGACATTTCTTGGGAGATTGTCAAGTTTAGTGTTTGATATTCTTTTCGTTTGTTCGTTCAGATTTATTTTAATTTTATGTGTCAGTGTTTTGCCTGCATTAATGTATAACCCACGAGTGCAGTTCCCACAGAGGCCAGAAGAGGGCGCTTGGGTTCCCCTGGCACTGAAGTTAAAAGTGGTCATGAGCTCCCCAGTTCCTACTTTTGTGTTTTATTAGTGAGTCATGCAAAGGATTTAGGACATTTCTGTCAGCGTTTTAGAACATGAAATGGACTTTTCTTATTTCAACTCTGATATGCAAATGAGTAGCTAATCTTAAATTTGGACAACCGTGCTTGGGAAAATTGTTCTAAATCTCAGAACTTCCCACAATTCCATGGCTCAGATATTGGGTCAGGATCCTCTCTGGTTCATTTCGTTTTCAAAAAAATGAAATTGCTGCTCCATCTACTCGGGGGCCCTCAAGCCTTTGATGTATCTTTTCTATATTCCACTCGACTATGAGAGCTGCGTGGTATCTAGCGTTCAGCTATAAACAATCTTACACTGTGGATATTATTTTACCTGGATGGGGCCAAGCTTCTTAGTAAGGTAACTTCTCATTCCTCAGTTGCATCTGTGTGGAGAATTAACCAACACGGCAATGGTTATTCACAGCCCCATCAGAGGTAATCCTTCTTTAAATGTTAGCTCTCTTGCCCCAAGGTTGTGCCCTGGCAACACTGAGCCCAGTGCCTGCTCCTAACATAGAGCTGAGAGGGATTAACAAGCTGAGTTGTACAAGCACCAAGAAACGTAAAGCCAAAATGTTAGATTTGCTTTGCAGATTAGGAAGGAAGTGGTATTTCCTGCACCTGTGGGCAGAAGCGGGGCTTAGCAAATGTAGTCCCCAGGCTGGAGACTGTGCTTGAGTCTGAAGTTGGTCTTGGCATTCATAACAAACCTGAGCCCAGGGAGCTTTCTCTTTTCTTGGAAGAAGGATGTCAGAATAGACAAGTGGGTGGCAGGGAGTTTAGAAAGTTGTACACGACTGCATAGAAGTCACAGACCACACACAGAATATTCTCTGAGTGGTTCCCTCCATGCCTGTCCTCCCTAACTCCCTCCTGCCCTCTTTTGCTTTCTGCCTTCTTCCTCCTTGTACTTTCTGTCTTCCTCCTGTACTTCTTGTCTTCTTCCTGTACTTCTTGTCTTCTTCCTGTACTTCTGCCTTCCTCTTGTATTTCCTGTCCTCGTCCTCTACTTCCTAGCCTCCTCCTTCTTTACTTCCTGTACTTCCTCTCCTCCACTTCCTGTCCTTTTTAAATTCCTGAACTTCCCTTCTTTCTCACATTTCTCCTCTACTTCCTATCTTCTTCCTTTACTTCCTGCTCCCCACTACTTCCTGTCCTCTTCTTTTTCCTCCCCTCCCTTCCTCTTGCCCCTCCTCCTCCCCCCTCCTCCTTCTTCTCTTCCTCCTTCCCTCCTCTTCCTCTTCTTCCTTCCCCTCCTCCTCTTTCTCCTTCTCCTCCTCCTCTTCCTTTACTTCCTAGCTTCTTCCTTTACTTCCTGCTCCCCACTACTTCCTGTCCTCTTCTTTTTCCTCCCTTCCCTTCCTTTTGCCTCTCCTCCTCCTTCCCCCTCCTCCTTCTTCTCTTCCTCCTTCCCTCCTCTTCCTCTTCTTCCTTCCCCTCTTCCTTTCTCCTTCTCCTCCTCCTCTTCCTTTACTTCCTAGCCTCTTCCTTTGCTTCCTGCTCCCCACTACTTCCTGTCCTCTTCTTCTTTCTCCTCATCACCTTCTCTCCCTCCTCCTTCCTCCTCTTCCTCCTCTTCTTTCCCTTCCTTCCTCCCCTCCTCCTCTTTCTCCTCATGCTCCTTCTCCTCTTCCTCTACTTCCTGACCTCTTCCTCTGCAGAGCCTCAGTCCACACAGCTTCCTCTTATCTGAGTGTTGTGTTGCTCAAGCATCATCTGGCAACCCTTCCATAAAACCATAACTGACAATTACCAGCAGGCTGTGTGAACCTATGCAGGAGAGGCCAAGGTCTGTGCTAGTGAACTAGGTCCTGTTTTAACAGCATCTGAGATGTGTTTTCTTCATTTGTAAAATGAAGCTGGGTAGGATGATGACCGAGATGACTGCCAACAAGGGAAGTCTCTAACCCTAATGTTCACGTCTGGAGTTTGGGCCAAGGCAACCAGGCATCAGATACAGCATGAAGTATGAATAAATTTCTTTTGTTATATTTTCAGACACATAGAAAAGATTGCCTGGAACCACATTTTAAATTTGAAGCTGTAGGAGACTATCTCAACATGCTCATAGCTGCCTTACCTTTACTTGTAGGAAAATGGCTACATAGATGTCTTAGCCACTATTGCTGTTGTTAGGGTTAGGGTTAGGGCTGTGAAGAGACACCATGACCAAGGGAGCACCTATAAAAGAAAGCATTTAATTGGGGGCTTGCTTACAGCTTTGGAGATTTGGTATATGAGCGTCATGGTAGGAAGCATGCTGGCACACATAGCACTGGAGCTATATCCTAATGTGCAGAAGAGATGGGAGGGGGAGGGGAGGGAAGGGGAGGGAGACTGGCATGAAGCCAAAAACCTCAAAGTCCACCCCCCACCCCCCATGACATATATGACATATAGGCCACCCACCCTAATCTTTCTAATCCTTCCAAAAAGTTTCCTCCCTGGTGACTGGGCATTTAAATGTATGAACCTATGGGAGCTAGTCCTACTTAAACCACCACAGTAGGCTATGAAAAAACAGAAGCCCCATGGGTTAGCATCCTGAACAGCCACTTGAGAACTGGCTCCTTTCTCAGTTACTCTAAACTGCAGAGAAGAAAGTAACTTTACGGTGAGACATTTCCCATGGTATTTTCTATATGCTAGACACAGAGCCTTGTTTATCTGAAACTCAAACTTAAACTGGTGCCTTACATCTTATCTGTCAACTGTGTTCGAAATTGAAGCGAAAGGCGTTACAAAGATGCTGAGCTTGGTAAACGCTGCTTCTCTTTTTAACTCTTTTGGTTTCCCTCTTAGAACCATCTAGGAAGTTTAATTTCTTTAGTCCACATGGTAGAATGCAATATACAGCGCACTTCTATTTCCCTAATGGAGTTTTTTACAGGAGCTGGCAAGATGGCTGCACTGGTCATAGTGTTTGATGACCAGAGTTTAGTCCCTGGGACCCACATAATGAAAGAAAAGGACCATGTTCTGCAAGTTATCCCCTCCTTTGCCTCGCACACACGCACTGTGTCACAACACACACCCCAGCCCTCATGATAATAAATCACTGTAGTAGGAAATATTGACAAAAGAAAATCTCTCTCTCACATCATTCATACTCGAGAAAGGTTCTTAAAGCGGTTTTCTAGGGGAATGATTTAATGTAATGGACACAAATGTGAGAGGCTAATAAATAAATAAAACAAACAAACATACACATATATAATATACATGAAACCGATTCTGGATTAGAAATAATGGCCAACTGGTATTGAAAAATCTTTAAATTCACATAGCTAAAAGAAATATGACAGTTCTGGCGAGTAGTAGAATGCCGTAGGAGACAGACCCCCAATACGTTAGCAATCAGTTGGCTCCATATAGGTATCATTACGGAAATAAATATCCATACAGTAATTTATATGATATCGGTGACTAAAAAGCAAGGCGCATATAAAAAAGGCGGCATTAACATGAATTCTCATCTTACATGCACAGGCAGAATATATCAAGCAACAACAACAACAACAAAAATATAAATTTCGAATCAATTTCCTCCCCGGGAATGAGACAAGCTACATGTGTGGATTGCATCTAGAGAAAATGATACTTCAGTAAAACTCAGTAGAGTTCACTGGATGAAAATAACTCTAATGAGATCCCACGTTGATGAGACTACGTGCCTGAGGATGATAGCGAGGCAGAAGGAAATAAAATATCCGCCACTACAGACTCAGGTGTAGGAACAGTGGATCCCCAGGAGGTGGCGCTGTTTGGGGGGAAGTTACGTAAACCTTTAGGAGGTGGAGCCTTGCTGGAGGAAGTACATCACTTCCCTGGGGGTGGGCTTTGAGAATGTTTTGCCTCACTTCCTGTTTTCTTTCTGCTTCCTGTGTAGGATAAATATGTAATTATCTAGCGTCCTGCTCCCCACCAGGAAATAAACTTCCTGGAATTGCTTTTGGTCGTGGCATTTCATCACAGCAGCAGAAAAGTAACAAATACTCGTACAGGAACAAAAGCTGCAAACATCTCATTAGTAATTTAATAGAGACCAAATGATGGGAGAAAACGGAAGCGATTTTCGCCAACTCAGCTTAGCAGAGAACTTTTTACATAAAATTTCCATTAGTGTCTGAAGCAGGAAAACACTGCAGAAGTAAGAAATATAAATAAAACATGCAAAGAAAACGGGAAAAAAGTACGTAAAAATTCCTGGACTTGTCTTTGCTCTTTGTGTTGAGGAAAATATCAGAATGGGAGATTCAGGTCCCTTTCTTTACTTCAATGTCTTTGATTGTATTTATTTGGTTGCCCGAAGGTAACAACCCCACTGGGACTCACTGTTAATAGCTCACACTGAAGGTGAGAAGTGATGGCTCACTTTAAAATTGGAACTTGGGCTGCGTGGATCTGTAAGAATCTTTAACTTTGTTTCCTTATTT
This sequence comes from Rattus norvegicus, assembly GCF_021556685.1. Taxonomy (NCBI): domain Eukaryota; kingdom Metazoa; phylum Chordata; class Mammalia; order Rodentia; family Muridae; genus Rattus; species Rattus norvegicus. The sequence goes on from NC_141545.1 coordinate 37,555,888, forward strand.
GGAGGGGATAGCTTATATGACGTGGCATGTAGAAGTCAAAGGACAACTTGTGGAATCAAAGTCTGCCCATCAGGCTTGGGGGCAAGTGCCAGTGAGCCCTATCACAGCAGCAGGAGTTTTAAAGCAAGTTGCTCTTGGGAAAGAGCAGGCAGGCGTGGCTCAGCTGGCTGAGGCTAAGGCTGAGGCTGATGCTGATGGTACCGGATCAGGTGGAACCATCAGAAGGAAGGCATAAGTGTTATGATGGCAACAAATGTAGTTGTCATTCCAACCTTCCTTCCCTCCCTCTCCTTCCCTCCCTCTGTGCCTTCCTTCCTTTATTTTATTCGCTTTTATTTTTCCTTCCTTCCTTTCTTTTTTCTTCCTTTTATTCTTCCTTCCTTTCTTTCTTCCTTCCTTCCTTTCTCTTTTATTCTTCCTTCCTTCCTTTCTTTCTTTTCTTTCTATCGTCACACTAATCCTGGCCTCTAGGGATATCCTTTATTCAGAAAGTGCCATTTAATTTAAAGTGGCACAGTGTTTCCAGATTTGCCTCTGAAATGCATCACAGGAGGTGATGGAAAGATTCCCCCTCAGCCTTCGCCACAAGTGGCTTTTGCAAGATGTTTCTTGCCCCATTTCTGACATTTGCCTTTTAACTGGTTTCTCTCTCTCTCTCTCTCTCTCTCTCTCTCTCTCTCTCTCTCTCTCTCTCTCTCATTTTTCCCCCTTTAATCCCTGTCACTTAGGGACACAACAGTTAGCTCAAAGACTCAGGCTTGGGCAAGCTTGAGCTCCCAAAGGAGTTATCCTGGATGGGATGCATCATGTGCAACGTGTGCTCCCCCCTCTACAAACACACACACACACACACACACACACACACACACACACACACACACACACACACTGCTGTTACCATGAGGTAATTATCATCCACCATTTCCAAATAGAGCCAAGATCTTGGCTCATTTTGAAGCAAGCTCTAGATTCTCTCCTCTCCTCTCCTCTCCTCTCCTCTCCTCTCCTCTCCTCTCCTCTCCTCTCCTCTCCTCTCCTCTCCTCTTCTCTTCTCTTCTTCCTCTCTCTCTCTCTCTCTCTCTCTCTCTCTCTCTCTCTCTCTCTCTCTCCTCTCTACACCTCTCTCACTGTTGATTACATTACAGTAGAACTGAATACTCTATATGGTATGGTTGAAAACTAGAGTGTGAGGAACCAAGCAGACTGTGACCCTGTAAGCTAAAGGCAGCACTGGTGTGGACCTGGGGTGATATCACCATCCTAGGACAGCAGGAAAGACGTCTGTCGCAGCTCCTCTGAGATAGCTGTTCCTCTTTGCAGGACTGACTGCTATGTCATCCAGACCCAATGCCACCTCTCCCAGGAAGACATCCTGCCTCGCCCTTCCTTTCTTATGATATCAGTGTTGACTTACAGACTTCAGCTACAGAAACCTAACTGAAAAATAACTTAAGGAGAACTAAGAACATGGAATCAGTCAGTTGCAAGGCTCAAGATCATGGTGTGTTGGTCTCAAGTTGTACTTGATCAAGGTGTCATTGGGGGACTTGATGTCCCCTTCACAGTCTCTCGTTCTTATACATAACAGGCTCAGTATCTCGGTGGAGAATTTAAAGATGATTTTATTTGGACTTGCAAGGACGAAACAAAAGAGGAGTTGGGGAGATTGGCTCAGTAAAGTTCCTCCCATGCAAACACAAGGACCTGAGTTCAGATCCCCAGAGCCCACACAAAGTCAGACTTAATAGCATACATATGTAATGGCAGTTTGTTCAAGTGAGATGGGAGGTGGAGACAGGAGAATCCCCAGAAGCTCATTGATCACTTAGCCTGGCATTCATAGTGGGGAACAAGGGGAAAGAGATTCTCTCTCATAGTGGAAAGAGAACTGGCACCAACCAGAGTTTGTCCTCAGATCTCTACACACCCTGTGGTCTACATGCACCTGTACCCACTCGTGGGAGCATGTATACATATGAACACACACACACGACTGAAGAGAGAAAAAAATAGAACGAGAAACTGGAAAGGAGAGAGCTGGAAGGAGGAAGGAGAGAGAGCATCAGGATTTTTGAGTGTGAACTCCTGAAGATGAGCAAACTTTGGTCCTGTGGGTCTGCAGCTACCTGGGGGAAGGCCTGCTGCAGTAATTAAATACAGTCCTCATTAATGGGATAATTAATCCTCCCATCTTCTTATGAAGTCTTCAGGTGGTAGTCCTTCCCTCTCTTCAGGAAGCCTTGGGGGAAGGAAGTCAGCTGCAGAAAGAGTGCAGAAGAGACCGTTGATGCTCACTCAGTAAAAGGAACAGACATTAACCTCCCATCATGCCCCTCTGCTGGCAATAGGGTCCTTGGGTAATAAAGAGTGGGTCTGATACAAAGTCAGTAAGCATAATTTACCTCACTGGAGTCTGGGTCTTTGTATAATTGACTGTGCTGTTTGACAATGTCTGTGGACCTGTCCAAAGAATGTGGCTGTCATTAGACAGCTGCTGCTGCTGCCGCCGTCTCCTCCTCCTCCTCCTCCTCCTCCTCCTCCTCCTCCTCCTCCTCCTCCTCCTCCTCCTCCTCTTCCTCCTCTTCTTTATTCTTCTTCTTGCCGGTAGATGAGCAACAGAGTAAGAGTCATTCCTACTAAGGAGAACATTCTCCCTGTAACTCTTCTGTTATCTTCTTTGCCAGGAAAGAAGAAATTGTGGAAGCATTGCCAAATCTAGCCTGCGGTGAGATGAATCCCACCAAGTCATCGGAATTACTGATGGGGATGTTCTGATAACTTCGAACCTTTTGGGTTGTTTTTGGCAAAGCATGAGTTGTAAAAATCCTGAGAATCTATGCATCCCTGGGTGTGCATGTGTGTGTGTGTGTGTGTGTGTGTGTGTGTGTGTCCTTGTTAGTGTGGTGTGTGTGTGTGTGTCCTTGTTAGTGTGGTGTGTGTGTGTGTGTGTCCTTGTTAGTGTGGTGTGTGTGTATGTGTGTGTGAACGAATGTGCAAGTGTGTGACTGTGTCCGTGTGTGAGTGGGACGTGTGTGGCGCGTGTATTCCTCTATTTTTATAACTTCCCCCTCTCTGCCAACATGTACCACTCCTTAGGCAGCTGCAAATGTCAGAGCCAACGTTCTATTTGTGACTCGTTAGAAAATGATCATTATCTCTCTTGCATGTTTTAATTTCCTGAAATCTATTGAGCCAAGCGTACTTGAATGTCACATTAAGGTCATTTACATACAACCTCCAGCAACCAGTCAAACTGTGGAGGATCCTTTCTCTGAGCAGCTGTCTCTCTGGGAGGTACAGCTTGTGAGAGCCAGGTCCTGCAGCCAGCTTCCATGCAGAGGTACCAGCCCCTGCTGGGCTCTCAGCACCTCCTGTCTGTTTGTTTGTTGCCTGTACTAATGATTGACGTGGTTTCTACCCTCACCGTGGTACTATTCTTAAAGTCAGTGCCAGGTTCTTCCAGCATGTCTTTCCAAACATCCTTCCTGTTTGAAATGGCATCTCCCCCCCTTCTTATCCTCTGAGGTTCAGGTCAAAAGCTGCATGGATGTGCCAGAGCATCCTTGTTTGACTGTGAAAGAAAAATGAGACAGAATTTGTTCAGTGCAAGGACAAGGCTTATGGGCTGTGTTAGAGAGGGACCAGCTGGGGCTAGCACTTAGTAAAGCCTGGGCCAGGGTGCTACTGTTTCCTTATCTCTCCTCTATGCTCCTGTTTGACTGAGCCTATCTTGGGCTTAATCCATCCCGCTTCATAAAGAGTCACTTCCAAGGCAGACATACTCCGTGTCCTCTGCCAGGCTCCGTGCACACACAGAACAGAATAGGGGGTTCTGTCCCCACTGCTTTGGCCAACAACTAGGAAGCAGAGACTCTAGAATCTAAATAGGGACTTCTGAAAGTACAGTACGGAACCAATTTGTGTCAAGGGGAGGAGAGACCACAAGGGTAATTACCCCAAATCTGCTCACTGAGTGAGTCAATTATGTCAAACGCATAGCTTGATCAGGTAAAATTAGTCACATGAGAAGAAATAAATAAAAATGAAATGCTTCGTGTGCCTGTGAGGGGGAGACAAATGGTTGATTAACTCCTTTGTTATTTTCCTACCAGTTTCCGATCCATCATGAAAATTCATTTGTACCGTGTTTGGTCCTTTAGAGAGTTTTTACACAGACTCGTGAAATTCTCACAACGGGACCCGTGAGCCACATCTGTGTTCTTCTGGCCGTGCCAATAGACTTAGAGAGACAGGCCTGGGTGTGAACATTGCCCTAGTCACACCCTGTGGAGCATCATGGGAAGTTTCTAAAATCCAGGCCCTCTGTGTGTTAGCTGCTGCTCTATAGAGGCAGCTGGGATTGTTTCTACTCCAGATATGCCGGAGGACACTGTGGTACGGGCAGAGCAGCAGGCACAGGGCTTGACACAAGACCCACAACCCCTGAAGAACAGTGAGGAAGCTGAGGCAAGGCTACAGACAGCAATGGTGACCTCAGAGTCTCACAGGACACAAGTCTGGCCTGTGGTCTCACTGAGCTAGATTCCCAGTGTCTGCAGGATAATCTGTTGTGCCTGTCCCACCATGATGGACTCCATTCCTCGTAAACCACAAGCCTTCGTTGACATTGCAACCAACTTCTTCAGGTTTCCCACATAGACAGCTCTCGGGGAATCCCCTGGGCCTTCAGCATCAGTTCAGAACTGCTGAGACATCAGGGCTGAAGTACTATTAGGTGTCTCTAGGATGAGACAGCCATTGTCAGACCAATCAGACTACATCCCTCAAGCAAATCTAACAAATTCTCTCAATGTGTATATTCATTCATTGGTCTGGTCCTTCAGGGAAAACCTAACCATTTGGTTTCAGTGATATAAGAGGTCTGAGCTCAGTTTGTTAGAGCCACAAACCCATTTATTCAAGATGAGGAAGACTATACCTCTCTCTCTCTCTCTCTCTCTCTCTCTCTCTCTCTCTGTGTGTGTGTCTCTGTCTGTCTCTCTCTCTCTGTCTCTCTGTCTCTGTCTCTCTCTCTTCTCTCTTCTTTCTCTGTCTCTGTCTCTCTCTTTTTCTCTCTCTTTCTCTCCTCTCTTTCTGTTTCTCTCTCTCTCTCTCTCTCCCTCTCTCTCCCTCTCTCTCCCTCTCTCTCCCACCCCACCCCTCCCTCTTCATCCCCCACCTTTTCATTCCTGCTAGGAGATGGTGTCTCTCTGCTTTATAGCCTTGTTTTCCTTGGTTGGTGTCACTCCATTAAACCAAACGTACATTTTGCCCTTTCAAAACTTCGGCTCCAGCCTGCGCTCCAAAAATCTCTTCAGACGGAGGAAGGCACTAGGAGTCAGGACGATGGCTTAAAATGAGATCTTCTTTCCATTAGACCAGGCAAGACAGATGATGCCAGTCAATGGCCACCAGTCAACAGGGTCATTAGCATTTCCTTTATTTAAGAAATATGACAGGTACTTCCCTCAAGGCACTTCCCTTGTGACATCCCTTCAAGTTCTTGTTCAGCTGTCTGGAACCAGAGCGGGGAGGGACCAGCGAGAGACTGCCATTGCCCTGCAAAGGGCACGGTGGCCGGGTTAGATGAAACGCTTCATTTGGCGCTAAGAGCCCCCTCGGATGCTGCGCCGAAGATTTTATCCTGGCTGAAATGGTCATAGAGTTTAGATTATTGGGTTTCCTGTCTCTTGCTAAAAGTCAGCTTACTTGGGACTCGAGTTTAGCTTTGCGCTCCTATTCCCCTGGTAAGCAGTGGTTTTAGCACTTTGTTCTTCCATCCATCCATCCATCAGTACGTGCAGACAAGCGCCACAGCAGCAGACGCTGGTGGATACTGAGATAATAACCCCAAAGTGCTCATGAATCAAGCATGCATTCACTCCTTCACATGGCCCCTTACCGTATCCCAGAGGCCTGGGCAGAGAGCTTAGGGATGGTTTTAACTACTTGTCTTATGGCCGTGACCAAATAAATACTTGAGAAGAAGTGACCTAGGGTAAATAGGATTTATGGAGGCTCGAGGTTGGAGGGTGTAGCCCATGATGGAAGGAAGGCATGGTGGTAGGCGTGGCTTCCTACAATGGGGGTAGGAGCACGGGACTCCCTGCTCACATGTTTGTAGACCAGGAAGCAGAGAGTGGGAAACGCCAGTTTGCTTTAGTTTGCTCTCTGATGCCCGCAAAGCACCTAGTGGAGTTAATGGTTTATTTCAGCTTATAAGATACAGTCTGCGATGACGCCGAGGCAGGAATTCAAGGCAAGAGCTTGTAGCAGAAACTACGGGGAAACAATGCTTTCTGGCTTGCTCCTTTGGGCTTCCTCAGCCTGCCTTCTTAACAGCCCAAGCTGCCTAGAGACGGAACCAACCACAGTAGGCAGGGCTCTCCCACGTTAATCATTAAAGAAAATGCCCCACAGGTGTGCCCACATGCCAGTTGAAAGGAAGCAACTCCCCAATTCAGATTCCCTCTTCCCTGGTAACTCTGTGTTTGTGTCAAGTAGAGAGCAGAGGTTCACTAAGATACCAATGCCTGATCAGTTCACACCCTTTTGCCTTCTTTATTTAGGCTGGGGCTTGTGCCTGGAACAGTACCACTCACATTCATGGTAGATGTTTCCCTCCTCGGTTAAGCTCCGCCCAGAAGCCTTTATCGCAGAAGATCCCATTCGTATATCTTAGCTCGTGCTTCTTTCGTTGGGACCTATGGAGACGCTGGTCCCAAAAGAGCTCATGAATGAAGCAGGCCATCATACACATAGCCACACTCACACAGTAAGGACAAAAATCACAGAATCATGGACAGAGTGTGGATAGGGGACACGGTCTCAGTTCAAGAGAGCCTTGGATGGTTTTTCACATGAAGGGATATCGAAACTCACTGCAGGAAGATACAGAGCTAGGGGAGACGGGAAGGAGATCTGTGACTAAGGACATTGCAGTCAATACGTCTAACTTTTAAAAGGCAAGGGATACTTGGTATGCAGTAAGGGGTTGAAACTCAGGACTTGGGGATGAGTGAGGCAAGGCAGGGATGATGCTGGAGAAGTGACCCACGCCCTGGATCTGACCCAGATAAGGCTGGTGCTAAGGAAGCACCATGCACATGTTGCAGAATGAGGTCGAGAGTGATATGTAGTGGACAGTGTGAGGATCTGTTATGGAATATACCAGTGGGCCATTATTACCTAAAGTTCCTCAGATCTGTTAAACAGTGCTAATGCCCATTAAGAAAAACAAAAAGCTTCCTGATCAAGAGAACAGAATCTCTGGCTTGGATGGAGATCTGACATTCCAGTTAGGGCTGGTCAGTCACCTGGCCAAGAGACCATCCCTGGGACAGCAAGCTCATCTTAAGCCATCTTGAAGAGAAGGATGGGATCATTAGTCTCTTGATGAGATGCTCTATTTTCCCTTCCGGAATCCCCACCTCTAACACAGTGGCAGACCAGGTTGCAGCAAGAGGAGTCCCAAATCAGAAGAGCAAAACTTCTCAGGTGTTTCCCTAAGACTTTGGGCTTCTTCCAAATTCCGAGCTTTCTGACTCTTTCTATAAACTCCCCTCCCTTAGTGGCTTCTTGTCCTCCGAGTGTCTGATGCCAACCTCCTTTCCAGCTTAATCCTTATGGCTTTCTTTCCTTCTGTCCTCCATCCTCCTCTGGGCAGATGCTGAGATTACAGCTTGCCTGCTCTGGGGATTTTCTTCTAAACTGTAATAAAATTGTCTTCGAGCTCCAGTCTGGCTACATACTTTCCTGCAGTTCTGTGTGCCACTTTCACCCATCCATTCTTCCGTAATCTTTAATCACCTCTTCTATTGCCTGCACTGAGCTACATCCTGGCGATACAAGGATGTGCAGAATGCCGCCAGTCTTCTCAGTTACGGAGAAGACTTACCGGTACAGAGTGGTTCACGGATAGGAGAGGCTCGCCTATGAGTTTATGAGGTTCCCAAACAGAGTGAACTTATCCTGGTTGTCTACTTGACTACACCTGGAATTAACTAAATCCCCTGGGCACGCCCGTGAGGGATGTTTACTTCTTCAGATTATTTGAGGTGGGAAGACCCGTCTTAAATCTAAGCGACACCTTCTGGTGGCAGCCTACACAAAGGGCAGGGAAGAAGAAAGCTTAGGATCTTTGCCTGCTTGCTCTGGCTGTCGCCAGCAAGCCCATTCCTTCACGGACACAAGAGCTTGCTTCTTGGAGGGTCCACTGTATCCTGAAGATCAGCTGAGATGTTCAGCCTTGTAGATGGAAGAACTACTGGATTCTCACACTTCGCACTGGGAGACACGGTTGGACTAACTGGCCACAGCCTGTGAGCCATGTTAATAAATCCTCCCTCTCTATATCTATACATTATAACTATATGTATATCTAGATGTATATCTATATCTGTCTTTATATCTATATCTGCATCTATATCTAATCTATATCCATCTATCTATATTTAATTATATCTTTACCTAATCTATGTTGATATTTACTTATATTATCTATATCTATATTTACCTATATTTATACCTATCTAATCTGTATCTATCTATATAGATACAGACACACACACACACACACACACACACACACACACACCCCTCATTCTATCAATTCTGTTCCCCCAGAGAATCCTAATACAGAGCTCATCACAGATTTGCTGAGTGGTCAGGGGGAAATCCTTAAGTCAATGAGCAAAAGGGTTCCCAGGCACCCACCCCAAAAAAATTATTTGTTAGTATTTTAGTCTATCTTTTATTATTCTTTTACTTATTTTATTATTTTTATTTAGTCTTTTTACCATATTAGTATTTATTAGTGTTTAGTTATTAGTAAGTAGACTATAAAGTCAGCTAGGAAAGTATTGCGCCTGCAGGAAGTCTCAAATATTTCCTGTCTCTCACAAGACCCCCTCACTTCAGGCACACTCACGGCCTAGGGATTGCTGAAAGCCTTTTCTCTCTCCTGTCTGTGATCACTAGTCATTTCTGAGTCCTCTTACTCTCTGGGCTCTGTTACCCCAGTTTGTCCAACCACAGTATATTTTACAGACAAAGGCTGTCTCATCCACACTCTATCTTCTCCAAGAGGCAAAATCACGGGCTTCACTAGGAGGATCCGCTGATGGATTAAAACCGATGGCAGGGTCCTCCAGATGAGTGTGAACCACAGGGAGCACTTCAGCAAAGCCCATGTTCTGGGCTTTCATTGGTCTGATTACACACTGTAAGTGTCATTGTGGGAACCACGCGCCCGGCTGCTGCGTACAGTCCTAGACGCAATCCCAGGGCAACTCCCCTGCAGTTGATTGAGTCAATGTATCAGAGAGATGTGGAAATCATTCCTCAAATGGGAATGTTCTCTGTAAAACGTCTAGTAATAAACAATGTGCTTGTGCCACGCTGGTAGACAGTGAAAGGTTTAGGGTTTGGGGTTCAAGGGAAACACTGAGACAGATTGCCCTGTGGGGCAAGAGATTTACTGAGAGTTACTAATACCACGTACAGAACAGCAGCAGCATGACATCATCTCAGGAAGTGGGTGGGGTATGTGGGAGGGTCCCTTCCTACAGGTATTAGAGAGAGGAGGAAGTGTCCTTGCACCCTGTGGTTCATGAATGGTTCACAGCCCCCTGCAGCCAGGCTGTGCCAGACTCCAGAGAGTCAGGGAGAGTCAATGGAATTTTGGGGAAAGACTTGAGAGTCTGAGGACGCCATAGTGGAGCCGCACATTTACTTAAGCCAATTATATGAATGTGGGATGTGCTACCATCGGTAAGCCTCAAAGATCCTAGAGTATGATGATCTCGGATCCAGGAACTTCCTTGGGGAAGTAAGAATGGTGCCTGTCCAACAACAGGATATCCGAGAGGAGTCCCAGTGAGGATGCAGAATTGATAGTGTAGGCAAGACAGACCTGGAACCAGGCCAATGAATCATTACAATGACCATTTGCAAGGAGAGCTGTGTGATTCATCGCAGCATCCGCAGTGGGATGGCTTTTTGTTTGGTTGGTTTGGTTTGATTTTTTATTTTTTTTTTACTTTCGTTTGGGAGAAGGTTGCCAGGACAGAGGGCAGATGTGGAGGGACATGGAGATGAGTGGGATTGAGGTGCATGATGTGACATTCACAAAGAATCAATAAATAATTAAAAGAGAATGGCACCCGTCATCCTAGAATCCAGGCACCTGAGGAATGGTAAGTAAAGGGTCAGAGACTCACAGGTAGGCTCTCCTTAAGGGGCTTGTCAGAAGCTGTGAGGGAGGGGTGGGGCCTGCTGCAGGGGGCGGGGCCTGTAGCTGAAAACAAAGTTTGGTTCTAATAAAGCTTTATTTATGGACGATGACATTTCAACTTCATACCTCTCTCAAATGCCACCCAGTAATAACTTCCTCTGACTTAGTTTTCAGTGCTCAGAATGTAAAACTCATTCTTCATTCCAGAGTCTGACTGAACCCGAGATAAGGTTAGATTCATCTTTCAGACCTCACACCTTGCTGAGACCTGTGAGGAGAGTCTTGGTTTTCGTAGCCGCGAAGTACTTACTGGAGCTGTCAGAGTCTGCTCCTAAACAAAGGGGGTTGGGTGCTGGATCATCAATATTCTCCATTAAAGTCATAGCTAATGGAGAAACGAAGAAAGAGAATATTTCTCAAGGTGGGAAGAACAAAGCAATACTGTGACCTCCAGGTCCATCTCAGGGGTTCCGTCATGAGGTTTAGATTGATATAAAGGACCAGGGTCCTAAGCAGTCCTGGCCAGGGAATGGTCCCACTCATCATCCTTGTCCAAGCTCCAGTCTCTCCTACAAGGTGGTCAGAGAAGTTGTCAGAATTGTGTGAATTCTTATTCCAGAAGACAAGCCGGTCCCCTAACACATCCCACCACCACCCCTCACTACTACCCCCTCCCCTGCTGCGACTGGCCTCAGGGTCCATCCCCTACCTTCTACCAACACGAGACTCTCCAGGAAATTCCAACCTCTTGGTGTTCATTATTTCAGTAGTTTGATGGCCAAACGGAGAGACATGTGTGTTTTTAGACCGTCCTCATTCCTGCCAGGCAGTTTACAGAATGATGGTCACCTGTCCCTGCTGATCTCTGACCCTGTTAGCAGGTGAGCCAATGGGGTGACCTGCTCCAATGTCCCAAGGAAGGCTCCTCTTCCACAAAACTCTCACTGGCTCCCCGGGGGAGCTAAGGTCTTATAAACACTCCATGAAATACCTCAAATCTGTTCCGTTATTTTCTTACAGTTCGCACAGAAAGGCTGGGCCTCCATAATTCAAGTAGCCTTCCTGAGAGACACTGGGGCCTCGTCCAAACATATGGGGAAGATGAAGAAAAAACACAGGGAAAATGCTGGTCTATTCTCATGGGGGCCAGGGAGCTGATGAGCAGCATTCCTGAGTAGCCACCGGGACACTTTTGCCATTTTGTCATCGTATTTTGAAGCTCTGAAGTGTACTCTGGTACTGCCCTTGGGAAAGGGTGGCCTTGAGCTGCTCTGAGCTCAGAACACCATCTCTGAGGCCCCTGAACACAATCTTCATAGAACATTCCTTCTACTCATTATAACATCAGAACCCTGAGAGCAGGGAGTTACCTGTTGCCAGGGCAACCTGCTGGTTCTTCGATGTAGGTAGCCACCCTCTTGCATCTGGTAGGACACAAATAAAACCCCAGAGGTCATTCTCCTTGCTTCTAAGCAGCCAGAGTTAAGTTTCTCTTCAGTTCTTTGAGGTGTAGATCTTTTCTTAAAGCCTCTTTTCAGTTCTGCCACCCCAGGCTATGCTTCCTGAGGACCGAGAGCCCTCTGCTTAGCTGGATCCCCAGGGAAGACCAGAAGATAAATTCCCCAACTTCAGTCTCCTTAGGCAAAACTTTCCCACAGCCAGAAAGGCCCAAAAGAGTTTGTTTTCCCCTTGAGCAAAGTCAAAGTGAAGATCGGTGATCCTCTCACTTTCAAAGACTATCTCGCTTGTGTTTCAGACAAACTGAGATTAAACCGGGGCCTGATGTATTTCTCCTCTTAGAGCAGCCCAGAGTGAAGTCATTCTCAACTTTAATTTTAATGCGGTGGAAATTTTGCTTTGACTCTGGCTATATTTCCACGCTCAGAAACAAGGAGTGTGGTTTGTCCATTCAGATACACTCATGCTACAGTCTGCTTTTAGACGAAGGAGGTTCAAAGCCGTTTCTTTGACTCAGCAATGACCCAGGGCACATGAATGAAAAAGCACCATCATGCCAGAGGCCACCTTCACCTGGGAAAAAGAATAAATAAATCCCCAGGCCATTTAATCCCTGCATTTCAGGCAGAAGTGGGCAATCTCTGTAAGTCTGAAGCCAGGCTGTTACGTTAAACACCTACATGGGCAACACAGTAAAAACCTGTTTCGTAAACAAACAAACAACAACAAAACAACAAAACAAACAAACATTAATGGAGACCTTTGTGTATATGGCATGGTCATCATCCTAAGTGCTCATACCCCATGTCTATTTCACATCAATCCCTATCTTGAAAAATTGTTGTTGACAATGGTGGTCAAAGAACTGGGATGCTCTTCCAAAAATGGTGGAGGACAGTTCTTAGAAGCAATTGTGTTAATCAACACAGGGAGAAGAATGCACATTCTTCCCCAAAGCCAAAATATTTAGGGACTCAATAGGCAACGGGACCCTGTGTCTGGTGAGCTTCCTTTAAAAATGATGAAGAGAGACAGAAGAACATTATAAAAGAGAGATTGAAGGCTAGGCAAGATAGCTTGTTTGGCACCTAAGATAGCATGAGGACCTAAGTATGGTCTTCAGAACCATAAGTCTGTGGACAGTAGCCTCAGCAATGCCAGCACTAGGGCGATAAAGAAGGAAGGATCCTTGGGGCCATGTTGGCCAATCAGACTAGCTGAATTGTTGAATGCTGGGCCAACGAAAGACCCAGTATCTACACTTGATCTTAGCCAAAAGGCTGAGAAGTGATAAGACCCAGAATCTAAAAACAAGGTGGACCATGTCTGTCTAAAAACATCTGAGGACTTGACCAAGGATGACCTCGGGCCTTCACACATACAGGCGTTTATGCTCTCACCCCCAAAAGCAAGAGAAAGAGAAGAATGAGGGGGAGGAGGAAGTAAAGAAAGAGGAGAAGGAGGAAGAAGAGGAAGAGAACAAGGAGGAGGAGGAAGAGGAAGAAAGACTTGGGCAGAGGCAAACTAGCATAAAGTCAAATACTCTGATATAAACATGTCCTCAGATTGTCTTGGTTAGGGTTTTAGACACCATGACCAAGGCAACTCTTATAAAGAACATTTAATTGGGGCTGGCTTACAGGTTCAGAAGTATAGTCCATTATCATCAAGGCAGGAGCATGGCAGGCATGGTGCAAGAGGAGCTGAAAGTTCAACATCTGAAGGCTGCTAGCAGAATACAGGCTTCCAGGCAGCTACAATGAGGGACTTAAAGGCCACGCCTACAGTGACGCACCTACTCCAACAGGGCCACGCCTCCTAATAGTGTTATTCCCTGGGCCAAGCATACACAAACCATTACACAGACCAAGAACATTTTCAAGAAAATCTAAGTAAGTTTAGCAGTTATGAGTACACCATGTATTTTGTGGATTCAAGTAATGACACTTCATCCCATTGATTTGCTGGGAATGAAACTGGAGCCACACAGACAGACATGGAGGCTGTTGTCTTCTGGTCAGCCCTGCTTCTCCATTGGGTTGGCTTTGCTCTATGAAGGATCTGTTTTCTTTGTTACATAAGTGCAAGTATGTTCCTGGAGGGGTAGGGAGCATAGGATGCTCCACTGCCTTTTCATAACCATCCATCTGCCTCAGCTTGTGCCTGTGTAGGACCCGTGGTGGTTTGAATACATTTGGTGCAAGGAGTAGCATTATTAGGAGGTGTGGCCTTGTTGGAGGAGGTGTGGCCTTGTTGGAGGAGGTGTGGCCTTGTTGGAGGAGGTGTGGCCTTGTTGGAGGAGGTGTGGCCTTGTTGGAGGAGGTGTGGCCTTGTTGAAGAAAGTCACTGTGGGGGTTGCAAAGAGCGCTTCCTCCTAGCTGCCTGAGGAGACCAGTCTTCTGTTTGCCTTTGGAACAAGTAGAACTCTCAGCTCCTCCAGCGCCATGCTCCCTCCATGATAATAATGGACTGAACCTCAGAACCTGTAAGCCAATTAAATGTTATCCCTTATAAGAGTTTCCTTTATCATGGTGTCTCTTTACAGCAATGAAAACCCTAAGAAAGAGCCCCAGCAGATCATAGAAGATACTAGTGTCAGCATGGATGTAAGTTCACTTAACACATCCCCTGGAAGAGACTTCTCCAAGGGTACACAGACATCTCAAGGTGATGTTTATAGGGAATCTATTTTCACTCAAGTTAGCTCCTTATGTAGACACCACACAGAGCCTAGCTTTCACATATCATGGGTCAACGGCACTGGTCTCGGTGTCACATGGGTCTTTGATGTAAAGAGCAGAGGTAAAAGAAAAAGCTTGGCTGGTTCTGTTGTGTCCCCTAGAGCAAGCTCATCCTTTGTCTCTGTCCAGAGTGATTGGCTAAGAGGAGGCACTGGGTGCTGGCCATCGAGTGAGATTCTCTGAGAGATGGCTACCCTTTCACTGTGGCCAGAGATGCCCGCAGAAAGACTGAGAGATCCAGTGGACACTGTCTCTCCACAAAAGCTATGTTGAAAGCAGCAAGGAGCCTCGAATGATTTCAGAGATGGATCAAGAAGAAACTCACATCTCTTCTTCCACGTATCATACCTTGGGAGAAAAAAGAAAGATCAGAAACCACAAGTGGAAAGTCACCTCAAGATTCCAATGAACCAATAATCTATCTCCTCACTATAGGATCTCGCCTTTTTTTGGACATTTACTGTAACGGAAATGGTAGGGTATGCTATCACTTGTGTCTGGCTTCTCTCAGCAGCCAGCCTGAGGTAAAGACTTGGATAAAAGCAAAGATGAATTAGTATAGAATGGGGACCAGGCATTTGTGAAGGAACTGGAAAGGTGAAATAGAAAAGTTGATCTAGAGACAAAATAGAAAGGTCTTTTAAACCATTGGACTCCTCAGCACCGAAGGTCCCTTGAAGTGTGTGATGGTGTGAATATGCTTGGCCCGGGGAGTGACATTATTAAGAGGCATGGCCTTGTTGGAATAGGTGTGGCCTTGTTAGAAGAAGTGAGTCACTGTGAGGGTGGCCATTGAGACCCTCCTCCTAGCCAAGGGGGAAGTCAGTCTTCTCCTGTTTGCCTTCAGAATAAGATGTAGAACTCTCAGCTCCTCTCAGAACCTTACTCCTGCCTTGACACTGAACCCCTGAACCTGTAAGCCAGCCTCAATTAAACGTTGTCCTCTTTAGAAGTTGCCTTGGTCATGGCGTCTCTTCACAGCAATGAAGCCCCAACTAAGACAAAGGACCAGAGTACGTCTCTTGGACCTGTTGGCCTACAGGACATGAGATTGGATCTCCGACTAATTCCTTTATGCTCCTTGTCAGTAGAGGGTTGTATGTAGAGGACATATCACCCATGTATTTAATGGTTACCTGTAAATGAATGCCCCATGCATTCTAAGACCTCTTGGCAAAGATTTAAAGCAAATTCACCAAGTCATAGCACTACACTGAGGAGATGTGAAAACCACACTGGTCTCCTCTACCTGGACCTCTTCCCAACCCCACCCCCACCCCCAGTAGCTGGAGAATGAAACCATAAAAGGTTCAGAGGGATGCAACAGATGCCAATCATCTCAGTGGGAGGATTACTCATGCCTGCTCTCCTCAGGACACACACACACACACACACGCACACACACACACACACGCGCGCGCGCGCACACACGTTCTTTTCTAACCAATAATTTCTCTGGTTTTGGTAAGCAATGAAAACATATTCATAGGCAAATACAAAATTATTTCACTATGGAGACAAAATTATTAGTAATTTTCACGTTAAGATTAAGAAGACTGGCTGAGTGTGGTGGCTCCTACCTTCAATCCTCAGAGGCAGAGGCAGTTGAATCGCTGAAGGTCAAGGCCAGCGTAGATGGACTACATAGTTCCATCTAGGAACTAGCTACATAGCTAGGCAAGCCAGTACTTCACAATGAGATCCTGTCTCAAATAAATACATAGACAGACAAACAAGCCTCTTGTCTTCTTGTCTTCATGTATTTGCAAACGATTTTAAATAACATAAAGTAGATTACAATATAGGTCCATGAGCTTATAAGAATATTCTTGTGAAGAAAGAACAAGCCACGTCCCCCAAGACTCCTTGGTTTCTTTCCTTCTCTTTAAGGTGTGTGCATGTATGCATGTGCGTGTGCGTGTGCGTTTGTGTGTGCATGTGTAAATCCAGTTGTCCAAGGAGAACAAGAAATGGCATGGGATCCACTGGACCTGGTACTAATGTCATGTGAGCCACCCGGTGCTGGCTAGTTTTTGGTCAACTTGACCCAAGAGGTAACTTCAACTGAGAAAGTACCCCAGCAAATTGGCCTATGGGAGAGCGCCTGTGGTGAAATTTCTTGATTGATGATTGATGTGGAAAGGTCCAGAATACTGTAGATGGCCCACCCCTGGGCTGGTGATCCTGGGTGCTCTAAGGAAGCAGGCTGGGCAAGCCATGGGGAGCAAGCCAGTAAGCAGCATTCCTCCGTGATCTCTGCATCAGCTCTTACTCTGACTTCTCTGAGCAATCACTGTTACCTAGATGTCTAAGAACAAATAGACCTTTCTCCTTTGAGTTGCTTTGGATCTGGTATTTTATCATAGCAATAGAAACCCAAATTAAGTCATGCCCCCCAAAAGGATGCAAGGCTATGTACTCAGAGGACTTTCATCCATCCTGTTTGTGAAATGCTCCTATTCGGTCTGTGGTGGGGTGGCCAGTGAGTGTATAAACCCACAGAATAAGAACAGAGCAGGTTGGTGAAGGCAGATATGTGCTGCTATTGGCCCCCCCCCCATGCCTCCTGCTTGTACTTCCGGCCTGCCCTTGGAACACTTAAGCTGGATCAATAGCCCCTTGCTGTGTTTTTTCCTTTCAGACTATTTATACTTTTTCACCTTCAAAGGCAGGCGATCAATCAGACATGAGTGACTGCTGCTGCAGCTTGTATCGACCATTTATGGTGTGGCTTTTTTTTCTTTCTTCTTCTTCTTTTTTCTTTTTTAAACACAAGCAGTTTGCAGTTTGGAGAGATCTGTAACCGAGCTTCTTAGTCATGTGTTGAAAATCACTTCCGTTCTCAGAGTCATCTTCCTACTTTCGGCTCAAGCTCTGTGTGACTGGAATCTGAATTTTGTTAACATTTTGTAAGAAATGTGAACATGGAACAAAACAGCTACACATCTCATTTTTTTAAAAAAAAATTGCATTTGTTAGAGATGGAGAGACAGCTCCATAGTTGAGAGCACTGGCTGCTCTTCCAGAGGACCTGAGTTCAGTTCCCAGTACCTATGACGATAGATGGCCCACAACCCTCTGTAACTCCATTTCTAGGGGATCTGACACCCTCTTCTGGGCGCTTCAGGCACTGCACTCACACACGAGCACATAGGCACATGTGTATGCACACATAAAAAATATTAAATGCAAATAAAATAAAACCTGCATAATGTGTATTGGGAAGGCATGAGCTTCCCCTAACAAGGTGAAAAATTCTGCTTGCCTCTCTGAAGCCCTTTCTTGGTGGGCTGTTCTGAGTTTACAAGCCAGAGAACCAGGAACATCAAAGGCTGAGCACCAATGCCCTTAAAGCACCAAGGAAACTCTTCAGGTTTCAAAAGGAAAATGGAAGCTTTTCTTCATTTGTGGAATCATTCTATCTTCTGTTATTGACCCTTAGTCTTTCTGATGACTCTTCCTTTATTCCTAAAGGGTTCTAGAGCCCATCTGCCTATTTAAGTGAAATTAGTTGAAACAGGGCAAAAAATACCCATGAGAACTAGCCAATGGAATTATATAAAATTAAATGGCGTCTGCGCAGCAAAAGAAATTACAGGCTACACAATAAGAGGGAAACGTATTTGCCAATATACTTCGGGCTAAGGCTTAATATCTGGACTCTATAAGGAACTGAAAAATGTAAATGCCAAAGCCCAACATTCCAATCAATAAATGGGCTAACTGAATAGAAGAGGAGGCACAAATGGTCAATAAATATTTTTAGAAGCACTCAACAGCCTTAGCCATTAGGAAAACACAAATTAAAACCACTTTTGGATTCTATTCCCCTCAGGTCAGAACGGCTACCATCAAGAAAACAAATGGCTAAAGTGCTAGTGGGGGCGTGGGGAAAGGGGAGCCCCTGTTCACTGTTGGTGGATATGTAAATGGTGTAGCCACTATGGAAATCAGTGTGGAGGCTTCTAAAGAAAAAAACTGAATCAGGAGTACTGTGAGATCTAGCTATGCCGTTCCTAGTCACAAGATTTAAGGTCCTCCCACAGTGGAGTGACATTTGCACATCCATGTTTACTGCTGCTCTGTTCACAATGGTATGGAAATAGAACCAGTCTAGATGTCCAGCAAAAGAGAAAAGGGTGAAGAAAATGTGATACATGTATGTATGTACAAAAGGGAATTCTGCTCAACCATTAAAGAAAATAACATTTACAAGAATATGGATGGGTCTGGAAATTACTGCTCAGTGACGTAACTGAAGCTCAGAAAGAGAAACGGGCCTCTTCTTTCTCATATGCAGATCCTGGATTTCCATTTGTGTCTAAGTTGCATGTATGTTGTATGTGTATGTGCTTGTATGCGTGTGGAGATGTAGGTCATGTGACTAGAAATGGGACCATGAGAGTTTAAAAAGAAAGAGGTCCTAAGAAAGAGAGGAGAGAAACAAAGTAACAGAATATATATAACATGGTGACATGAGAGATAAGGGAAGATTACTGGGAGGGGAAGAAAATCAAAAGAAAAAGGGTAAGAGATAGTCCAGGGGAGTGGGGGAAAGGATCAATATATATGAAACATATGATGAAGGAGCCCATTACTTTGCACAGTGATTTGAAAATAAATAAGAAGTCAATTCATTGAAATTAAATATAATTAAAACTTCAGTTTCCCAGATAAGCAAACATGACTAAATTCTTGATAGACATACGTGGTTAACAGTTAACCGACTAGCAAATATGGATGATGGAGTATTTCCTCATCTTGAAAAGTCTGCCTGACCACTCAGTTTTAGGCTCTACCGTCTGTAGGAGGGACACATTTGAACAACAGAGGAGACCTCCGTGGGGAAAGAAGACCCTGTCCTGTGGGATCCCAGTGGAAAATGCTCCAGGTTCGCTTGCCCACTACATAGTGTGGAAGATACAAGCAACTAATGTCAAGTCTGCAATCGCTCCTCATTCTGAAACTTTAAAAATCTCTGCAGGCTAAAACTCTGATTTTTGTTGTTGTTGTTGTTGTCTTGTTTGCTGAAAGCCAAACCTTTTTTTTTTTTTTTTTTTTTTTTTTGACAGCAACACCCAATCTAATTTATCAGGAGGCTGATCATTGGTCTGTTTCCTTCACTTACGACATTGAACATAAATTTCTGTATGTCTCACTGCCCCCAAATTAATATGTCTGGTTGTGAAGTCCTTGCCCCTAGACCTCAATGGGATATGCTAAGTAAGACACGGGAGATAAATGTGTTACCGGTGTGTAAACTCCAAGCGATGTTTACATTCTGAAACACATCTGGACCCACGGGGCTGGGAAAATGGATTGTGAATCTCTATTAATTAGCAACTGGAAAGGAATAAATCAGACCCACATTTGTACGCATGGATGATGTAACGGTTGGGAAAAGGAGTAAGTCCGAGTGAAATAGCATGGCGTTGGCTCTGCAAATTAAAGAGCTCTCTCCCCACGGCATCGGTATCTCAGGCTATTTTTTGGACTGCTGTGAGACACAGCATTGGGGAGCTAGGGCAGCTGGATAGCACCTTGCGGGCAGAGCAGGGGGTGGGGCTAGAGTCCCAGATGGAGAGTGGATGGGACAGAAAAGACCTCCCCCACTTCCAGGGCAGATGGGGGAGGGAGTAAAGGTGTGACAGGGGTCAGTCATGCATGAACAAACAACACAAAATGAGTCATAAAAATCCCAGTACTGAGAAGGGGACATAGGCCCCTAATCAAAAAGCTGTTTACGATTTCTACCTTCTGGAAAAGGGGAAGCCAGTTTTCTCCAGCAGAGTGTCAGGGTCCCTTAACAATAGCATCCCAGGGCAGGTTCTGTGTGCATGCATGAGTAGTTGGCCAATACAAAATGAACCCCATGAGTCTTTGTGAACTCTCTGGTTTTGTATTGTTTGGGTTTTTTCGTTGTTGTTTTGCTTTGTTTTTGTTTTTTTGTCTTATTGGTTTTGGTTTTATACTTTTTTGGTCTTGTTTTGTTTTGGGAGAGAGAGAGAGGGAGAGGGAGAGGGAGAGGGAGAGGGAGAGGGAGAGGGAGAGGGAGAGGGAGAGGGAGAGGGAGAGGGAGAGAGAGAGAGAGAGAGAGAAAATTAAGAGTGGCTAGGGAAGTGGGGGGAGGACCTAGGAGGAGTAGAGGAGGAGAAAGAATATGATCAAATTATACCGCATGAAAAAAAAATTTAATAAAACAACTAATTTTAAAATTGTGTCCTTTTTTTGTGAGGTAAACGTTTACTGCCAACCAGAAAGGTCTCCAACCTGGCCCTCGTTCGACTTGGCAAAGGAAGCCGTTCACCTCTGTGATGGATCCTAAGTTTTAGAATTGGATTGTGGACGTCACCTGGACCTTCCTACCTCATTGGAAGACACTGCCTGGCGTCATATTTCTCCCTGGTGGACAGTGGAATGCCTGTGGCCTCTGCAGCTTTCTCTAAATCTAAGGGTGTATAAGAAACAGCAAACCACTCCCTTTTCTCCCACCGTAGTTATGTTCCATGCAACCAGACCGCATTCGCCAGGACTGGCGAGAGCCCTGTGAAACAGGGAAGCAGTGACAGACAGAGGTGGGGGCCTTGAGCTCCCCATATCATCTGCCAAATCTGCCAAATTGTGGTACTGACAATTTCTAGAACTATTGTTCATCCCCTATGGCCCAATATCTCTAAGCCTGAAACAACAGGTGGAGACCTGTTGAGCACAAGATGTCAGACTCAGGGTTGGGGATTTAGTTCAGTGGTAGAGCGCTTGCCTAGGAAGCGCAAGGCCCTGGGTTCGGTCCCCAGCTCCGAAAAAAAGAACCAAAAAAAAAAAAAAAAAAAAAAAAGTCAGACTCTTTTGCTCTTCTATCCCAGAAGCCTTTGCTCTTACAAGTTGGGCTTCGCTACTGAGAACCCTAGCCGTCTTACCTCAATCAACAAATAAAGGAGCAGGCTGAGGTGGCATATGACTCCTAATTAAACCTACTATAGGCAAATTTTAAGAAGATAGTAACCATGGGAAAACTGGGTACTTCAGGGTCGCAGGGGCCGTGACACCCACACGGAAGGCTCTCTCTTTGTTTATGTCTCTGAGCGGAGGATTTGTGTGCTCAGTAAAGTCAATTAAAACGACTTGACATCACAATGCCCACCACAAGCAGACATTAGAGCTATAGAGAAGGAGCCCAGTTGAGAAGAAACGGGACTGGCTAGGAAGGAGAAAATGAAGGTGAACTAAGGAAACACCACACAGTGGCGAATGACAGCCCTAAAAACCAAGACAGCCAATCAATCACTTCTCAGAACCATTTCTCGGAGTATTCTTGGCTTGACGCCACTGCCGCCAGAGTTCTGGAGAATGTCTAAATGCACCGGGAACAAATGCGTCCTCAACAAACGCCCCAGACCTCTCTCACATTTCCTCGTCCTTTGAAGTTTAGAAGCTGTGGTGGTTAATGTTGCTTGTCTACTTGGCAGGAGGGAGGATCACCGGGAGACAGCGTCCTGGGCACACTTATGAGGGGATTATCTACATCAGTCTTTGTGAATGTCTATGAGAAACTATCTTGATTGGGTTAAATAGAGTGGGAAATCCTAGCCTAAACGTGGGCAGCACCGTCCCTTGGGCTGGAGTCTTGGGTCAAAAAAGGAGAAAACAACCGGAGCACCAGTACCCACCTCTCTGCTTCCTGACAGTGGATACAATGTAACCAGCCAGCTCGGCATCCTGCCTTCTTGTCCTCGCCAACATGACGGTCTGTTCTGTCGAAGTCTGAGCCAAAACAAACTCTTCTTTCTTTCCTTTGCTTTTTCCAGAATATTTTACCAAAGGGATAGGAAAAGTATCTAAGACAGAAGCAGATGAGACCACATCCAAAGTTCACCTTTTTTTCCCTCTCCTACTTGTACCTCAACCTAAAGAGATATCTCTCCCTCTCCCTCCTCCTTCCCCTCCAACTCCTCCTCCCTTCTACCCCTTTCTCCTCCCCCTCCCCCTCCCAGCCTTCCTCCCCCCCTTTCTCAGGAGACCTCATCTGTGGGAAAGCCTTTAAATGTGAGGAACTTCATCACTTAAATAGCAATTATTTTCTGGTCACTCACCTGCCGGCAGGGACCAAATTGTTTTTGTAATTTCTCATTAGGCAGGAACTGATTAAAAATACAATTAGTAATCATTTTAATTACAGGCAGCTCTCCCAGAAAGGACTTAAAAACGCAGGGACAAAAGAGGCAATCAGATAAAGAGAAGCCAGAGAAGCTTACACTAACTCAGGTAACTCAGGAGATACTCGAAAGTTAAAACCAGGCAGACATTTAAGGGAAAAGTGGGCATTTCTGCACATCTAAAAGGCGCCTGTCTCCTTTAAAATGTTAGGCCAGAGGCTAGAGAGATGGCTCAGAGGTTAAGGGCATAAAATGCTCTCACAGAGGACATAGTTAGATTCCCAGCACCTATGTCAGGGGTTCACAAATGTTTGAACTCCAGATTCAGGGAATTGGATATTCTCTTCTGGCATTGCCAGGTAACTGCATGCACGTGTGTGTACACCACACACACACACACACACACACACACACACACACACACACACTCTTTAAAAATGATTAAAATTCAAAGCCTTTAAAACCAGCAAATCATTATATTCTTGTGCAAAATGGAGCAATGTAGGTATTAAAATTAATATGTCTAGAGCATGCCATATGCGGAGTGAAAAAGCACATTTCAGTGCGGAGATGAATTTTCTAAGCCTAATATCAGAATAGCCTTGCTATCAACCCAGGATTCCACTCATCTAAACTCTGTGCAATAAATATGATTTGAGAATTGTGCAAAAAAATATATATAATAAGCTATGCAATCTGACATTTGCATATAAATAGAAAAGAACTCTATGCCTGTCTACAAAGAGAGAAATGATTTCAGCATTCTTACATAATTCTTAGTACATTCGCTTTTATAAATGTGCTTGTCATGTTGTTCTAGAAAACAGGGCTTAATTCTAGTAGCTTCTTTTAAAATAAAAACGAAGCAAGTTATTTCCAAGAAATATTTACATGGTGCAGTTGAATGCAGTGAGATTCTTTTTTGTCCTCAAATCCAGACAATTAGAGGGAAAAATCAGTAATAATTATCTCCCATCTCCTGACTTCATAGAGTATATCTGAATCTACAATTTTGCACACAGAACATGGTTCATATCTAGGTATCAAGAAACTGGGGGTTAGTTCTGTCAGCTTGACACAAACTTGAGTCATCTGTGAAGAGGAACCTCAGCTAAGGAGTTGCCTCCTGTGGGCATCTTTGTGGGGGAATTTTTTTTAATTTCTGTTAATCACTGATGTGGGGGAGAGCCAAGCCCACTGTGGGCAGTGCCGTCCCTAGATAGGTGGCCCTAGGTTGTACAAGAAAACAGCTGTGTTTGGACAGACGGCTGAGCACTTAAGAGCACTGGCTGCTTGTGCAGAGGACCCAAGTTCAGTTCTTGCCAGTCCCACATGGTGCCTCAAAAACATCTGTAACTCCAGTCGCAGGGAACCAATCCTTTTTCTGGCTTCTGAGGGCACAAGGCATGCATGTGATATATGCACACAGGCACACTACTCATACATGTAAATAAAACATTTTTTTTAAATTAAAAATGTAGCCCATCATGGGGAACAAGTCAATAAGCAGTTGTCCTCTGTAGTCTCTGCTTCAGCTTCTACCTCTACGCTCCTACCTTGAGCTTGGCTTGGCTCCATCAGTGATGAACTATAACCAGAAAGCCATTAGACCCTCTCCTCTCCATGTTTTGTTGTTTGTTTGTTTTTGTCAGCAACCAACAACATACTCAGAGAACCACCTGCTCCTCCCTCCCATAGATAACTGTACCACCAGTTCCGGTCTTCCCACTTGCAAGTAACTTTGAACCCAAAAATCATTTCCTTATTTACAACTGTCAACTTGCCAGAAGCAAGGCAGGGTAGGAAGATAAGAAAAGGTTAAGAAAACATGAGAAGGGAAGAGAACCCCTCACCCTGACCAATCCAAGTTGTCTGTGCCCTTGACTGGCATCTCCTGCTGACTCAGTGTAGAGTTTTGACATAGCTACCTGGGGATTTCCTTAAGCCAAAACTATACCTAGAGGGAATACCCTCTTCCTGAAAACATTACTACCTAGACTGTTAAGGCAGCAGTGAATCATGCTCAGGGCAAAGCCATGTTTTAAAGAAACCTGGGTATGATTAAATGACTTTGACTTTTAACTTTTATTCAGTTATTTTTTTTTATCTTAGTTGTATTTCTTCTTACATACAAAATTGGCCCAAACCCTATCATTTTACTATAAAAAATCCTTTTGATGAAGAAATGAGTAGGCCAACATATTCTTTTCTCTCCTTTGTTATAAATACCCTCCTTTAAACGGCATGTTCTCTAAAGTAGCTTAACAGTGAACACACCCTTTTTCTCTGCACACACCCTCTCTCCAAATTAAGATGCTTACTGAGTTTTCTTGACTAGTCCCGAAATTTTGTCCTGTCGTTAAAGTCAAGAATCCCAGCGAGAGGCTGAAGAGGTGGCTCAGAAATTAAGAGCCCTTACCACTCTTGCAGAGAACCCAGGTTCAGTTCCCAGCATTCACATGGCAGCAGTAAGTGATACTGTGAGTCTGACGCTGTCTTCTTGAAGTTGAAGTTTCTGGTTTCTTTAAGGACTTAGTTATGGCGTGTAATGTTTTGCTGGAAGCTGTCTCGTGAGAGGGTACGTGATGTTTTGCGTTTTGCTGAAAACAGACACGTAAGAGGGCATGTGATGTTTAGAAAGAAGATAAATAGGACCCCACACAGCGAGAGGAAGCTCTTGCATTGCTATGCTGTGCAATGTTTCACTGGTCTTCCCTGGTCTTCACTTTGTAGAAAGAAATACACCAAAGGACTTCTTGTGCTATGCTGGCTGATTCTGCTGACCTGGGCTGTTTCAGGGGAGCCTTGCTGTTTCTGTTGGATTGTGGAGCCACTACTCATTCATGTTTGGCGTGTGCTACTGGACTGCACTGATGATATTCTGACAATGAAAATTGGAATTGCCCCAAGGAACTATGTTTTTCCTGTTAACCTCCTTTCTTCCCTATCTCTGGTCAGTGGCTACAAGGGAGGTCAAAGCATTTAAAAACCATTAATCAAGTAGGTTTTGGGTTTTCAAAACCTACATTTTCCAGTCTTCCCAGTCACTGCACACGTGCAGTCAGTGTGTATACATATTCACATGGGGAACTTTGGTAATAGTTTATCATATCAGAAGAAACTTAACTAGGATGTTACCAGACAGAAACATTTTAGAGCCTCTGGGCCTCTCAGATCGACAGGAAGTGGTTCTTCAGATTGGCTGTGGATGTCCTCACAACACCATCAATTTAAGATTTGAAAGGTCTCACTTCCTACTCTTTCTTTGAACCCCCACCCTGTCCATCATGAGACATTTTTAGTGGTGCATCTGGGGACATGTATGGGTGTGTCCCCAAGGTGGTGTAGGTATCTGCATATTTCAGAAGGACACAGTTCAAATATCTGGGCCTGCTTCTGTAGCTGAACAGACCTGTGTCTTCGGGAAGTCCTTCCTTCTGTTCTTCCCAGACCTACAATGACCCACCTCTCCTGCCTCCATCCGTAGTTCTACTGTTGTCACACTTACGCATCTCAGTACCTGGGAAGCTAATCCAACAGCCCCGTTCCCTTCAGCTTAGCAGGCAGAGGAAAGACGAATCCGGAAGGAGAAATAAACTAGGACCAAGTTTCCGACAGAAAGCTGTTCTTATCATCTAGACGTCTGCTTCTCTCTGAACTCAACGTGCACACAAGCTTAAAAGACGCCAGCTTGGAGTATTTCACCCATCAAACAAGAAAAGCTTTGATTGCCTTCTCTACCTCTGTGGTCACAGAACATGAGGTTTCCCGGAGGTTCTTCTCTGGGAACCCTGAGCTCAGCTCTTCCCTTCTACCCAGGAACCCCCATCATTGACATAGTTGGTTTCTGAGTAGACATGAGATATCCAATTAAAACTCAGAGCCTTAGTTATCAAAGTGGTTCAGCCGAATGGATTTCTTTTGGTCCCTGACTTGACTTGCATTTTTCTACTAAGCCATGGATATATAGGTTGAATTTTAATTTCGGGTTTGATAGGAATTCGATTGCTTTCATGTTAGAATTGGGGTTGGGGGGAGTCAAGAAGACAACCACACAAGGCAAGGTATTCCATCGAGGTAAAGAAATTGAGTTCTGCAGCAGTGGACATAGTTATGGCAAATCAAGCAGCAGGAGTTTCGAGGGGTTTTCTTTCATAACACAGGGGCTTCTATTCCTCCCCCTGAGTGGTCAGAGTCTGGTTCACACTCAGAAGGAGTGGGTAGCTTAAAAGAGTGCAGCTGGTAACCAAACGGACATCTTTGAGAAGGTGCAACCTTGAGCACGTATTTTGATTTAAATAAAAAGAATTTAAATTTAAATTTCTGCCAAGTGGCTTAGTTAGGATTTTTTTAAAAAATAAAATGGAATTTGTCTTATTAAACCCTTTGATAGAAAAGAGAGAATGTTTTGTTTACACCTCCCACACTGTAGGAAACCCTCCAGCCAATAGCACTCACTCCAACTCAAAAGAAACCTTTGTTCTAAACTTTGTTACGCCAAGCCATTCGGAAGGTTTTGAGAGGAAAGAAGGTTGAGAGTAACTCCATCTTGGGACTCCCTGAGAACCAGGCATGAGGAGATCATGGCTCCCACGGAGTACTGAGAGGGGCTGGTGACGTTGCCTAATTGCTTCAGGTTGGCAGACAAAGCAAGGAGAGGCCTTTGCAGTGAGTCTCACTGAGCAAGCTGTTGGTAGTGATAAGCAAGCTGTTTAGTTGGTTCCCTGGCTAATCTCTCAGGAGCAGGCATTTTTCTGGAACAAAGCTCTAAATTACTTGTGTTTGGTCCCGGGATCACTTAACACAGGAAGGAAGAATTAGGATGATTTAGGTGAGGTTCTTTTCCTTTTCCATTTGGTTCTCTAAGCAGGCTTTATCTTTCTCCTTTAAACCGAACGCAGGACTTATTCCACCATGCATAAGATGTAACACAAGCCACATTCTTTTATTTGTCCTTACGCTATCTACTCTGAGCTTGCTCCATCCAACCAGATACAAGAGAAAAGAAATCTGGTAATTTTCAGGGGGATGCCATGGAAATTTCTAGACGCTCGGTACTCTTCCAAGGCAGGAAGGAGGAAATTCGTTGGTCTTCACTACTGCTCCTGGGTGATTCCAGCATAGCATCCACTCAGAGACACAGGTTCTATCTTGTAGGTGGTCAAGAGACACTGCCCTAGCATGACTGGTTCCCACCTGTCTCTCCTAATGCGTCCACCACCTCGGGATGCTATCCTTGGTTGTAATTTAGCCTGGCAGACCATCCCATCTAGTTTGAGATTCTATCCATTTGATACAAAAGAACCTCCATCTTGGGTAACACAGGAAGTTGCTTTTGTAACAGAATGCAACCGGTTCACACCGCAGTGCATGCTAAGCGAAACAAACACTGCTCAAACATAGGTGAGTGGAGAATGATGGATCTCTCACAGCAAATAAGGAGAGCTCGGGGGCCATTTGCAAGGCAACATCCTCCTTGAATGAAGGAAGGAAGCCTGGAGGTTTTATTTGGGAGTGTGTGTGTGTGTGTGTGTGTGTGTGTGTGTGTGTGTGTGTGTGTGTGTGCATGTGGCTGTATGTGCATGTGAGTCTGATTGCCTGTGAAGGCTAGAGATGGAGTTATAGGTGATCATAAGCCACCTGACACAGGTGCTGGGAATTAAACTCAGGTTTTCTGATAGAACAGAATGTGTGTGTGTGTGTGTGTGTGTGTGTGTGTGTGTGTGTGTGTGTGTGTGTTTTGGTATGGGCTGAGCACATTCCTGAACATGCTTGGTGTGCTGTTGTAGAACACATGTTGAACAAGTTAAGGTGACAGATGAGGACACTTCTAAGCATGCCCAGGTTACAGGACAATGATGGCAGACAAGGATGTCGCTCTGTAGCTTTGGCTTCTGTCAGAAAGTTTTAGCTGCTAGGAAGTGGAAGGACACAGAGAAGAGGCGTTAAAGATCCAGGACTCGCTTAGCAACTAACAGTTACCCTAACCCATCGTGTCTACTGTTCTCCAAGTCACTTTCCTTAAAAATGATCCCCATTCCTCCCTTTATACAAAACGTTACTACCCATCATGAAACGAACCAGGCTTTGAACATAAGAGTTTTCTTATTTATTCTTCGGGGCAAATAAAATAAAATAAAATAAAATAAAATAAAATAAAATAAAATGGACTTCTATTTACAGGAGAAAGTGACAGTACAAGTTTGTGTCTTTTTATCTTTGTTTTTAAAATATTTAATTTTTTTGTTTATTTATGTGTACAAGTATACACATGCATGTGCTTTCCTGTGTGTGTGTGTGTGTGTGCGCGCGTGCGCGAGTGTGCATGTGAGTGCAGTGCTTATGGAGGCCAGAAGAGGGCATCAGATTCCCAGGAGCTGGAGTAGCAAGTGCTCCTGAGCAGCTCAATACAGGTGCCGGGAACCAAATTTGATTATCTGCAACAGCAGCAAGCTCATGTGACAGTGTAGGACCCCCCTCTCGGGAGACCCCACTCCAGTCGCAGGATTGTACTCCCCCAAGAAACTCGAGAGACCGGCTCTTGATGTAAAGCACACGAGGCAGTTTATTATCAGAGCTCTGGGACGGCTCCTATCTCACACAGGAGACAGAGGAGTCGACCCCAAGACTCGAAATTCAAGGATTTTTATAGGGGAAGGGAAGGGGATTCGGTGTGGTTATACTTGATTGGTTGATTCATACATCAGCAAGGGAAATGGGTACAAGGTCATATCAGCAAGCAGTACGTGCGGGCTGGAATGTTCATAATGTAGGAGAGCGTCTTCTCTCTATGTGTAGAGCAGGGAGTTTGGTAGTGGCTAGCCAGTTCCTGGAACAATCCCATGACCTTGTTTTCAGGCTCGTCCCGGCATGTCTCAGGCCCGTTCTGTCCTGTCTCTTTGTCTACTGTTCTTTTGTAGTTTTTATGAAGTTTTTATTTTAAGTTCTTCAACAGCAAAGCCATCTCTTCAGCCACCAGGCTTATTTCTGGAGACTAGCCTCAGATCATGTCTGTTCTCTCACAGAATCAACCTTCTGCCCATGACATAAATATGGTCATCTTCTCAGTAGAAATGTTCTAGTACATAGGGATATGTCTTTGCAAATAGTTCTCAACTCTGACATGAGGGCTTCCTGGGGACTGGAAAAATTCCTCTATGCATGGACCACATTCTTAAGTAAATCTGTCTTTGGGAGGTGATTACTGACAGCACCAAGGAAGTGGTGAAGGGAGATTAGTTTGACCTCAGTTGTGTTGGTAAGAAATTCAGTAAATAGATATAAATGGGTAATTGTTCTTGTAAGTTGTGGCTTTTAAAATCCCACCTACTAGGGGCTGGAGAGATGCTCAGTGGTTAAGAGCACTGGCTGCTCTTCCAGAGGCCCCAGGTTCAATTCCCAGCATCTACATTGCAGCTCACATCTGTCTATAATTCCAGTTCCAGAGGTTCTGACATCCTCATACAGATATACATGCAAGTAAATGTAAAATTAAAAAAAATTAAATCGCATATTTTAAAAAGTCCCACCTAAAAACCACAACAGTTCATGTAAGATACCCGAGGACTCTACATGCTGAGATTCACAGACATTACATTTTTCCTTTTAGTATATTTTCTTTATCTTAATATCCAGCTTAAATTCTGCAATTCTTCTGATCACCGTAAACATTAAGCAGAATATCCAAGTGTCTCATGAGAGTAGGCTCACAAAATTATAATCTCAGAATTTGGGAACCAGAAGCAATCTCCCCCTGTCCTCACACCCTCATAGTTTCATTAAGTTCATGTAATGAAAAAAATATTATCTTAAACTCCTATTCCTCTTTAAAATTTATGTTGGGGGGTAATATTTCTTCACTACAGAACTTAGCAAAACCTGTATTTGTTTGTGTCAGTTAAGGGCAGCACACAGGAATGTGTGCCCTTGGGGCATCTGTTTATAAATACACTCACAACTGCTTTCAAGTGACGACGGTAGACTCAATCTCAAATGTGACACTTCTACATTAATTTGACATATTTACCAAGTACCTGGAACGATTTCTTAGATAACAAGCACTTTTGTCACGCCAGAAGATATTGAGGTGGCCTAAATACTGTATGTAACCTTTTCTTCGTTCCTACTATGAGTGGAAAAATATGGGAGTAATTGGAAAATCGCTGCGTGAGGGAATTAGATAAGGTGAGGGTATCTTTGCTGGCTGCTTAATGCTAACTAAATAGTTTAAAGAGTTGGAATAAAATATATGACACCAAATAAAGCCAGCTGGATGATGTTCAAAACCACCGTCTTATTTATAACCAAAGTAGGAAGACCGGAATATTAATAAGGTTGCCTTCATCCAGATTGGCTCAAATGCAGGCGACTGTGAGTTCAGAGTCTTGAATCAATTACTCTTTGGCCAGATACCTTGGAGGATGGGGAAGCCAGGGTCCATAATGGCTAATCCTCATTGTCTAGTATGACCAGATCTGGAATAACCTAGAAGATGGAGGGATACACGTCAAGTATGTCTGTGAGAGCATTTCAAGACCAGATTGACATATGGAGCCGTAGCTGAGGGAATATGGTAGCACCATCCACCGGGCTAGAGGTTAAGGTGGGAAAACAATGGAGCAAAGAATTACCTGATGCAGGTGTGCAAGCCCCTCTTTGTCCCATCAGGACACCTAGTGATGCTTTTGGGACCTCCAGGCCTCAGGCTCAATTCAGCTTCTTCAACCTGCCATCATGCATTCAGCATTCAACATCATGCCAGCTCAACAAGGGATTTCCATCTCACCATTGGACCAGGCCTGCATATTACTCCTTGTTTGTTCTGAGGTATTTGCTTTTTTGGACTGAACAGGTTCTGGAGTCTCTGCTACTCAGCATACCGGCACGCCCTGTGGAGTGACAGCCAGTGAAGGCCAGCCTGATAAATTGCTTCATGTTGGTTTTATTCCTCTAGAGAACCTTGTCGAAAAATTTCCAGGAGAATTTGACACCTCTGGCTTGATGACCTTTTCAAGAAGCCGGCGCCAGTAAAAGGCAGGTGAGCACAGCTTTTGTCTGTTTTAGCTTTTACAGAGGATGTTCTACACCCCTGTAGGTTAGAACAAACTCCCTTCCGAACAAGGAAGAGCTTTGCATAACGCGTTTCTCAGCCTCAGGCTCACAACGTAATCTT
Source organism: Rattus norvegicus (assembly GCF_021556685.1). Classification (NCBI taxonomy): domain Eukaryota; kingdom Metazoa; phylum Chordata; class Mammalia; order Rodentia; family Muridae; genus Rattus; species Rattus norvegicus. The sequence continues at coordinate 37,587,646 of NC_141545.1, forward strand.
CACGCGGGGCTGATAGGCTCCATCCCACAGCTGCGTTATTGTCCTGAGTGAAGCTCACCACGAATTTGCTTGCCCACTGGGGACACTATAGAAGGTGGGCAGAGCAGTGGATGGCGCCCTCCTGGCAAGAGCATGGCAAGTCTGTGAGGCCCATGCTCTGTAGAAGGACAACATCAGATGTTTGATTAGCATCCCGGCAGCTGATGACCTGACATTGCCTGTGGCCGACAGATGGCTGACCCAAGGGAGGAACTGGGTCCACGTCTAATCAGAACTGGCACGCAAATGGTGCTGGCAATGTTCTTTGTCCTAATTTTGATGGAGCATTGTGAAACACAAAGCCACAATGTGTTAGATGGAAGGGCAATGAGACAGGGCAAAAAGTTCGTCAAGTTTCTTCTGTTCTAAGTTTCTTCCCTAAGTAGGAAGGCCGTCAACTGTCTTCCACAGCAGCAGTATATAGCAGTATGTAGGTGCAGAGTTCCTTTCAGGTTTGGCTTGTTCCAGGGGTCTTGAGGTCTTTCTATCTAGTCCTTGGCTCATTGGTTTGTAACTTGTAATTTTGCTCTGCTTCCTTACAATGTTCTTTATAATACATGTCTCAGTTAGGGTTATTATTGTTGTGATAAAACACCATAACCAAAAGGCAAATTGGGGAGCCAAGGGCTTACTTGGTTTACACTTCCACACCAATGTTCAACATCAAAGGAAGTCAGGACAGGAACTCAAAGCAGGGCAGAAACCTGGAGGCAGGAGCTGATGTAGAGGCCCTAGAGAAGCGTTGTCTTCACTGGCTTGCTCCTCATGGCTTGCTCAGCCTGCTTCCTTATAGAACCCAAGACCACCTGCCCAGGGATGGCACCGCCCACAATGGGCTGGCACCGCCCACAATGGGCTGGCACCGCCCACAATGGGCTGGCACCGCCCACAATGGACTGGGGCCTTACCTATCAATCACTAATAAGAAAATGCCTTACAGGGCTGCCTATAGCCCAAACTTATGGAGATGTTTTATTTAATCGAGGTTCCCTCCTCTCAGATGGCTTCAGCTTGTGTCAAGTTGACATAAAACTATCCAGCACAGTGTGTTTTCGTCTAATCTTATCCCCAATCCCACTCCTCCAATTTCTCCCTTACATTCCCCACTTTTCCCTCCAGACTTCATGTACTTTGCTTTTACACCCACTGGGTCCATCAATGCCGCATGGGTGTGGAGGCAGGACTGTCTGCTGAAACACATGGAGCCTCTCTGGGGTCACATCCCAGAAGAAGACTGACCCTTACTCTGCCAGCAGCCTTCAATTATCTTGGTCTGTTTTTCACCCAAGTTGGTCTGATACACAGAGAAGCCTTTGCGACCGCAATGGCCCCGAATTTACAGTGTTGCAGACGCTTGGGAAAGGGAGGGGAAGAATCCTTTACTTTCCTTTTCTTTTACTTTTATGAGAACCTTCCTTTACTGTAGTTCCAAGGAAAACGTGTATCCGTTCCTAAATCAACCACTGACTTCAAAGAATTTGATTTCCTGGCTGGCCAGACCGAGTTCTCGAAACACTAAGAATACACACCCAGAACAAGATCCAAGAAAGACAGAGGTGTCATCAGGCTGCCAGGAAGAACAGTGTTCCCTACAGAGGAAGATGGTCATTTGGGCTTGCTGCCCATGAGCAGGGGTTTACCTGAGGTGGAATGTCTTTGGTTCTTGTGAATCAAAGCTGCGAAGGAAACACAGGTGTAGAAGGAGAGAAGCCTCCACACCACCTAACTGGTTTGGCTTTACCTCCTGCCACCAGACCAGCACCCATGTCAGATTTTCAGGTCTGCGTTTTTCCTTTTCCAAGAGAAATCATCTCCTTACATAGCCAAGATCCAGTGATCCCTGTAGAGAGAAATCAGTAAGACCAGGGGACCAGTAAACCTTAGAATTCAGACCTTTCATCTGACACAGAACCACTGGAAGACCCCAAAGGAAAGTCATCCAACATGGCTACTGTCATTTTTCACCTGGACACACATCCTATCAGTCACTCCTTCCCGACGGGTATAAAAAAGTCACCCTGTGTGCATGTCATCATGCCAACTGGGAGTCTTTAACCTCTTCTCTCCCATTTCTTGTTTCTTCAAATTGCTGGAAGCTTCTGTAACGGAAAGACTTTAGTCCTAGGTGAAGGAGTGACCCTCCTGTGTCTATTCTGACTGACAGTCTCTGTGTTTAGGGAGATGGGACCACAGTTGAGGTTGCAGGCTCTTTGATGCATTAAACAGAGTATTTCCAGGCTTAGGAATCCTTACATGACTTCTCCCTATGTTCTAGAATTCCCCCATCTCCCCTAGTACTCGATACTCAAAGGAAAGCAGCTCACAGACACCTCAGCTGCCTTAGATAGCAACGTTAATGTCAGTTGCAAAAATCACCAAGCCCCTGATCTGCAATTCCACAGAAAACAGAGTGTATTCTATAAACAAGGAGTAAGTAAGCTTGTTGAGTTCACCTGTTACCTTGGGCCACTCAGTAACTTTCCTCTTTCAGGCTGAGGTGAGTCCCTTCTCTGGGAAGAGCCAGCTCCTCTCCTCCTCAGTGGGTGTGGTCAGAAAGGCAGGTGAGCAATTCCTGCTGTCTTTCTCCGCTCTAAGACGGTTCACAGTGGTTCAGAACAGAACACAGTGGGGTCCAACAGTGAAGACTCAGGTGTCAGGTGGATGCACAATAGGCGGTAGGCGGGTGTCTAAGGACATAGCTCATTCTAGAAGAAGAAGCTCCTGATAGTGACTTTCACAAAGATGTCTGAAAGGTAAGCAGTGGGTGAATGCTCAAGTAGGTGAGGGTGGGGAGGAAAGAAGAGTGGGAGGCAGAAAAATACACAGGAGGAGACAGACTCTGCATAGTGAGAGGAACAGGCATGGGGTTGTGGGTGGAGTGAAAATGTGAGGAAGGGCTGTGCAGGAGCCTGGGCACATGTCTCGGTGTGTGAAATACATGGGGAAAGCCTGTCATGGGTTAAAGTGAAGAACGCATGTGCAAAATAGGCCAGCGTGATTGTGAAGGTGCTGCTGCCAGAGCTCTAAATAGTTCATTATTAGTTCAAAGCAGTAATGACTATTGTACCTGCACACACACACACATGCACACACACACACACAACACGTACACACGCATGCACACACATGCACACACATGCATGCACACACATGTATGCACACACGCACGCACACACACACTATACAGACACACACACTCATGTTCTCTCACGCAGACACTATACAAACATACTCACACGCTCACACTCACACACAAATAAAAATTGTAAGCACATCTTTCTCAAAAAACATCTTATAGATAAGTTTATCTGACTGACACACACACACACTAATACACTCAAACACTCACATACTCACTATAAGGCACACTCACATTCTCCTACTTTCACACACACAAATAAAAATTGAAAACAAATCTTTCTAAAAGAGCAGCTTGTAGATACGTTTATGTGACTGCCACACTCACACACACATACTCTCACACACTATACAGACACACTCACACACACTTATATATACATTCTACACACATATACACCTACACACTACACACACTATACACTCACACATACATTCTACACACATATACACTTACACACTATACATACACTCATACACACTATACACACTCACACATACATTTTACACAACACACAGTCACACACACTACACACACTCACACATATATCCTACACACATATACACTCACACAGTACACACGCACTCACACACTCTACAGAAGGGTATGTTTCACATTATAAATGGTTTGTCTAGAATGATGAGCTGGGCATATGAAATGATTTTCTCCTTAATTTTATTTTTTATTTATATTGTTTTAATTTAATTATTTAAGTTGATATTACAATAAGTAAGCAATAAAAATTACAGCCATTTATATATTTCAAATAGTTAGGTAAAATTTAAATTTTGAAAGTGAATATACAAGGGGGTACTTTTACAACCTTAGTTTTTAACACATGACCCTGTGGAGAGCAATCTTTGCTTCCTATAATACAAGTGCAAAGCCCGCAGGATACACAGCATGCTGGCTGAGGTTGCAGGAGGTAGGTGTGTGTGTGTGTGTGTGTGTGTGTGTGTGTGTGTGTGTGTGTGTGTGTCCCAGAGCCCAGACAGAACCACAGTCAAGACTAGAGTGCTCCTTCCCAGCAGCCTCTGGATAAAAATAAACAGAGTGTGTGCCTTGCTGCTTCCTCCTCGGGCTCAGTTGCCAAAATATGACCTGGGGGCTTTTCTGGCACTGCAGAACCATGCTCCCTCTCTGGCTGTATCACCTGCTCCCCAGCATCCCAGAACTTGGCCGAGCATGAATGGAAGCAGATATTTCTGCTTTGCTCACTCACTCTGATTGGGCGAATGAATATACCAAGTGCTCTGTAACCTGGGAAGAGCCGTCTGTGCAAAGGGAACCCTTGCTTTACACACAGAGGCTTTTCACCTAATCCGAAGGGAAATGATGAAGCTTCCAAAGTGGGAGGCTGAGACCATCACACTTGGTTTAATAAAGGATTGTGACTTGAGTGTCTCCCTCCTCTCTCCTCTTCCAGGTACTTCCCAGACAGGGTAACACTCCCAATAAAATTTGGGCATCACGCCCACGAGTAAGTGATGCTGTAAACACTGAGCTTCAGAATTGACAACAGAGTTTCCAGAAAGATAAGCAAGAGACAAACAAGGGGGCAGGACGTCTATTCCTCCCTGAAGATGAGCGAAGTTTAGACCCTGCATTCTTTCACATTACAAAATTGTGCAGCGCCTGCCTGCTCACTAGGGTGCCGTGTGCAGCCCCCCATTTCCTCACTGCAGAGAGGTCACTTACAGGCTGAACACTCTGGCTTTCCAGCTCACGTCAGAATGACTGAGCTACAGAAAATGAAGATTTTACACATCTAGTTTCTTAAGTAAGTTTTAATGAATTGGTTTAGCTTGGGCAGGAAATTTATTTAAATGTATTTGCTCGGAGTAAATATTTAAATATCATATTCATCAGGGAAGGGAGAGGCTTATTTAATTATGCCTGGTTGATTTACTCGGAGCGGCCTTGGTTTGCTCCCTTTAATCATCTTTTTACAGCGCACGATCTCTCCCGTTCTCAGTGGGGGCCCTGTTGAAGTTAACCACGCCAAAACAACTTACTAGTTCGAGCCAGTAAGACGAGCATCCTGCCATCAATAAGCCGGAAGTCTCCATCCAGACACCAATATGCTGTGTACCATAATAATACTATAAATTTTAGACAGGGTGTGTCCTCCTCAATGTTTCGATTTCCTCCTCAGGACATTTCTGGCCTGTTATCCCTCACTGGAATGAAAATATACCTTATCCGCCAGTTAGCCCATCCTGAGTGTGGGAATTTCACAGTTTTGTTGCCGAAACCTGGCTGTTCTGAAACGGAAAATAATTGTAATCATAAGAACGCCTGTCTGTTAAACCGTGAGATTTTAATTGCTACATAAACAATAAACAAGAAAAGTCCTATCCAAGTGCAAGTTGAGTCCCCCTAGAACAGATAAAGACCTCTGCCTAGAGAGCTGATGGATTCTGGGAGGACCACCCACGAAGGTCGGCCACTCCCACCTTCTTACCTTGGCTCAATGGGGTGATGTTGGTAAGATTGGTCCCCCAGATAATTTGAGAGGTCCGGATCCAACGTAGCCTGGGTTCCTCTTTCCAAGTGATTGACACCGAGTCGCTCACACTACCTTGGAGCGAGGAGGCAGAGTGATAGGAGCACCACATGAGGAGCACCACATGAATTCTAAGTAGAACCCTGTGCTCCCCAGCCAGTGTTGGGAGCCGCATCGTACTATGCGAGATACGCTGGAAACTTAAGAATTGAACTACCAGGTGACCCAGCTGCGCCTTTCTTGGGTCCCAAGACGCGGAGTTTTTCAGTGCCCCCATTGGGAAAATCTATGAGGTAGGGTATCCAGGAGCCACGGCTGTGGGAGAAAACTGTGATGTGTGTAGGGAATGAGTGGGTTCATTCACTTACTTACTTGTGTGTCTGCATGGAGTGCGTGCATTAGGTAAAAATACTCGTGTCTGCGCCTGTGACAGCTAGAGATCCCTTTCTGTCTTGCAATCTACCTTATTATTGTTATTATTTTGTAGACAGTATCCTTCGCCAAACTAGGGACTCATTGATTGGCTAGGCCAGCAAGCCCCTGGGATTCTCTTGTCTCCAGCCTGCCCCCAGAGCTGGAATTACAGGAACATGCTGCAATGACTGACTTTTTTTGGAGTTTCTAGTGACACAGACTCGGGTCCTTATCCTCAGGTAGCAAACATTTTATCCATTGAATTTCAATCAGCCATGAAGAAGAATAAACTTACTTCCATTTGGAGGACAACGAATGGAATTCACGGTCATCACGACTAAGCAAACCAATGGCACACTCAGAAAAACAAGCAAGAGTGTGGCCTCTCTCCTGTGTAGAATCTAGGATATATTTCTTTTTAAAGCGTGAAAGGGTGAAGGAAACTATTAAGGTATGACAGGACCAGTGGGAGGTTGAGGAGAGAGATAAGTACGGTTAATAAAAGAGAGAAGTATGATCAAGATCGCATGCATGCAAGAAAATGTCACAATGAAAGGGACTGTTTTGACAACAAATAGACATTAATAAAATAATAAAAATAACAAAGACAAAAGAGTTCCGCATGGCTGTGGTCATCCAGGAGGATATAGGCACAGTGGCCTTCAAGTCAAGACACATATTGGAGAACCAAATGGTCTCTGAAACTGAGAATAGGATCCACTCAACCTTGGGCACACCCTGTTGCAGTTTATCAAAGATCTCTTTGGGGAAGGGAAGACTTAATTTTGCTCTGTTGGCTTATTGTGGTGGAGACCCAGTGCCCCATTTGGCGTCCATCTTGCTCACTTTCAGTGTCTTCTGTCTATGTGGGTTGCAACTCCTACAAGTAAGTGTTAAAGCAGAGAGGGAACCCTCCCCACCTTCCAGTCAGGTTGAGGGAAGCTTGTGGAAGCTTTATGTTGGGCACTTCTCTTCACAGATTTCTGCTTCTTGACTCTTCTTGCTCTTGAGGACTTAAGAGCATACAGGTCCCTGGTGTTGTGGGAACCGGATATTGGAGAGTGTGAGGGAGACAATGCCATGAACCCTGGAAACAGATTCTGGTGGCCAGCATCTAGGTGCGGATCTACTGAACTGTGGAAGCAAGTGTTTTGTTTTGTTTGTTTTGTTTTTAAAACAGCCTTTGGGGAATTGGCAGGAGCTCTGAAGCAGCCAGCCATCCCACTGACGCTATTGGGAAGTGGCAGGCAGCCAGCACCTGAGGGGACTTTCCATATATCCATGGAAGCAGCCACCACCCTGTTCTGGGCCCATTCTGAGGTTCCACTGGTTTGCTGGGATCCTCTTACTTTCTGTCGTGGTGTACGTCAGTGGACGTGAGCACTCCTACTATTGGGGCGGTATCCTCCCCCACCGTCCACTGGGCCCCTGGGCCATGGCGTTCCCTTGCTTAGACACATTCCAGAGGACAGGAAGATGCAAAAAGGAGCACGGAGCCGCCTAGAGATGTCAGTGGAGCCGGGGCTAACTCGATGGGACGGATGGATGAAATGCACCACGAGAAATTAGCTCAGCGAGCCGACGATAAAGCTCGACTCGCCACGTCGTCAAAATGCCTATGTGGATTATGGACAATAAATAACCCAGGCACTGGAGGAGGCAGGCTGCCCCGTGCACAAAGCTAATAATAGCCTTGCCTGTAAGAGCTCAGTTGTTACATTTTTAGTGAGCCCATCTCCGCCACAGCAGCCAGTGCACTGCAAGGAATGAGCTCACCCAGGAAACCAGAGAGGTGTAATAACCATGAACCAACTTTCAGGGTCTTTTCGTCAAAAACTGCGGAGACAGGAAACTCTAGAAATAACCTGACCCACTGTTTCCTTCAGGGATTAATCTCATCCGAGCTTTGCATTTTCTTTGTCTCGTATTTGAATTTATTGTTTTGTAATGTGTATTTTATTTTAAGGATGGTTTTAACTGAGAAGGTAAAGAATAATTGCACATGGTCTTAGGTAAAAGTATGATGTTTTGAAATGCACATACTTCCCAAATCTAGCTAAGTAACATCATGCATTACCTCATACATCACTAAAGATGGGGGGGGGGACATTTAAAATCTGTCCTCTTAGCAATTTTTATTTTAAAAAAATTAAGATTTTTTTTTATCATACTGTTTGCCTACATGTGTATACCACATGCATGTAGTACCCACAGAGGCCAGAAGAGGGTGTCAGAACCCCTGGAACTGCTGTTACAGAACATCCTACCCCACGGGCACTAGGAACTGAATTTGGGTCCTCTGAAAGGGCAGTAAGTGATCTTACCTGCTAAGCCACCTCTCCAGCCCTCTTTGAAAGATTTATTTTATTTTTAAATATGCGTGTTATGTGTCGGTGTGTCTGTGCACATGAGTGCAGTGCCTACAGAAGCCACAAGAGGGTGCCAGATGCCCTGGGAGCTGGAGTTACATGCATTTGTGAGCCACTCCGTATGGATGCTGGGAATGGACTAGAGTCTCCTGTAAGAGTGGCCAGTGCTCTCAGCCACTGAACCGTTTCTCCGAAAGTCTTCTTTATACCTCTCAATAGCACCATTGGCTATAGCCACCACAATACATAATGGATCTACTGAATTCATTCCTTTCATCTGAGACTTTGGGTCCTTCCACAAGCCCTCTCCAGTCCTTCCTGCCTCCCACCATGGTAGTTTTTCTCCCTAGAGGTCACCTTGGACAATTAGCTAGTGAATGAAGAACTACTCATTTTCTGGATAAAACACAGCTAATTCGTGTCTGTGAGCCTCCTCTTGGTCAGCGTACTGTCTTATTTTATGTATATTTCTGTTAAAATCATATAATTTACTATATGCTGTTGGTTGATACCAGACTCATGGCCAATACTATGACTATGACAGCATGAACCCAAGTGAGACTTCTTTCTTCTAAGTCAGAGGGACACGGGTCTGTTTTCTTGTGCTAAACAGCATGTTGGGCCTACCTGTCAAATCTATGTTAAAAAGTAAAATCACCGACAAAAGTATGTAAATAGAAAGAAATTACACTAAATAGCTTGCAGAGAGAGAGAGAGAGAGAGAGAGAGAGAGAGAGATTATAATGTGAAACATGAAACAAAAAGTACGATGTTATTTTGTATCAATTTTAGGTGCGTGCGTGTGGGGGGGGGGTGCATGCCAGAGGATATGAAGCTTTTGTTTTTGTTTTATTGGTCTGTCTGTGTCACACAGGAACACCAAATCATCAGCTGTGATGGTTTTAAGATACCTAAGGACACACACATATAAAAGGAACACACACACACACACACACACACACACACACACACACGACATTTGGTTCATGGTTTTAGAGATTTCATTTCCTGGTCTCAGGACTCCATTGGCTGTGGGTCTGTAGTGAGCCAAGTATCATGGCAGAGAGGACAAGACAGAACAGAGCATCACCTCAGGGCATCCAGCAAGCAGAAAGGGAAGGAGGAAGAGCTGGGGACAAGTTACAGCCCCAAAGAAATGGCCTGTCTCTTTCAATGAGGCTCTACTTTTCAGGTTTACTGTCTATTCTGATGTTAATATGGGCAAAACCTGGAGACTGTACTGAGCTCCTGGGACCCTGCCCCCAAGTTTATTCTGATTGGTTAATAAAGATGCAGACAACCAATAGCTGGGGGATTGGGAGGAGAGACAAGTTTGGGTGCCTGGGCTTGAGGACCACAAGGAATGGATGAGAGAAGCTGCCATGAGATAGAAGAATGTGCAGGAGAGAGAGAGGGCCACCATGAGGTAGGGGCCAAGAGAGCATGGCCCAGAGGACTGCCTGATTGGAGTTGAGAGCAGCCCAGACGGAGCATAGTAATTAGTGAGTGATAACTTGGGGTTATCAATGGGAAGGTAGATTCTAACAGTATGGAGGGTAGGCAGATGCCCAGCTATTGTGTTGCCTAAGGCGTATTTAAAAATATAAAGGCTGTGTGTGTGTGTGTGTGTGTGTGTGTGTGTGTGTGTGTGTGTGTGTTTCATCTGGGAATGTAAGTGGTGGTTTAAGATGGGTAGATAACCCCCACTGAGATTTTAAAATATTTTTACTACATCTACCACCTCCTGCTCTCCAAATCTCAACCACCTTTCAAGGCTATCAAACTATGAGTCCTCATGTGGATCAATCCATTGATTAGGTCAGGGAGCTCAGGAATCAGCAATCTCAGAGTTGCATCCACTAGCTGAGGACCAAGCCTTTAACACCTGACAAGCACACTTCATAGTCAACCCCTCTGAAGGGCTCTGGAGAAGTTTCTATCAAGTGGATGAATTCACAAACACAAGAGTCTAATTAATGAGACTCTCTTGACCCCACAGAGAGTGGCTGTGTTTGCATCACCCGATAAATTCAGACCACATTTAAACAATTTATCAGCTTGTATCATTCTCGATCTTCAACTGCAAGAAATAAGTGATTGGGAAAGGCACACCCAGGAAAGCATGGGTGATACATTCTAAACCAGCTGACAGAGAGTTTTAAATGGCTGCACCATGAGGAAGGGTTGCTAGGCATGCTAATTAAAGTTTCATTTGATCACTGTGGAACCGAAATGCATACATGTACCACCAAATAAATATGTACAATTATTAGATGTCAGCTAAGATAAATCCAACCTTGCAAAGGTAGTACAATTCATTAAAAGAAAATAAGGGTAACATTGGATAGATGCAGGGAATGCAAAAAGTCAAGGTGAATGGAAAGAAATAATCAGAGTTTACGGGCTGAGGTAATTTGTCTTTGCATCTGCTCAGTATTTATCTATCTGTCCCGTGCCATGTACTCTTCAGGTGCTTCAGTGCGCACGTGAACCAAGGAGATCTGTCTGTGCCAAGATGAAACCCAACTAGAAAAGACAGTTTGCAAGAAGTCTGCATCTCAGGAGCAGTGCATGCATGAAAATGAAAGCCAGGAACATGTATAAGAGTGGGTTGGGGACTTCAGTTCACATTTCTGCTTCTCCTTAAGCACTCTGGGCACATAGGAGGTGTTTTCTTGATGGTGTCTGGAGATGTACTCCAGTAGTACAGCGTTTGCATGGAATTCATAAAAACCTTAATTAATCTAAAAAGAGAAGAAGGAAAGGAGGGAAGGGGAGAGAGAGAGAGAGAGGGAAAGGAGAAGTTTTTATTTTACTTTACACATATGGGTGTTTTGCCTGCATGTATATCTGTGCATGGTGTGCATGCTTGCCAATCAGGGAGGCCAGAAAAGGATGTCATATCTCCAGAACAAGAGTTAGACAGTTGTGGGCATCCATGCTGGTACTAGGGAATTGCACCTAGGTCCTCTAGAAGGGCAGCAAGTGCTCTTAACCGCTCAATCATCTCCAGCCCCAAGACAGGTCTTTTAAAGGAGATGTATATATTGTGATTGTATGTGTGTGGGTGTTTGCCTGCATATTTGTCTGTGTACCATATGTTTACGGTGCCTTAAGAGAAAAAGAGGGTACCAGATTCTCTGGGACTAGAATTAGAGAGGGTTGTGTGCTACCATGTGGGTGCTGTAACCCACAACTAGGTCTTCTACAAAAGTGACGAGTGCTCTTAACTGCTGAGCCAGCGTGCTCTCTCTCTCTCTCTCTCTCTCTCTCTCTCTCTCTCTCTCTCTCTCTGTCTGTCTCTGTCTGTCTCTCTGTCTCTGTCTGTCTCTCTGTCTCTGTCTCTCTCTGTCTCTCTGTCTCTGTCTCTCTGTCTCTCTCTGTCTCTCTGTCTGTCTCTCTCTGTCTCTCTGTCTCTTTCTGTCTGTCTCTGTCTGTGTCTGTGTGTGTGTGTGTGTGTGTGTGTGTGTGTGTGTGTGTGTCATTTGCCTGCAGTGTCTGTGAACAGAACATGTGCCTGTGCATGTGGAAGCCAGAAGAGGACATCAGGTCCCCCAGAACTAAAGTTACAGACAGTTGTGAGCAGCCATGTGGGTACTGGATCCTCTGCAAGAGCAACAAGGACTCTAAACCACTGAGCCATGTCTCCGGGCCAGGAAGGGTTTTCTTATGCTCTCTCTATCTTATATTTTCTCACATTTAACATGGAGATCAGTTCTGTTTACAGGGCTTTAACATCATTGTCGGTGAGCTGCGTGGCACAGTGGCAGAGGTGCAGTAAGCGTTGTTTTCTTTTTCGTGCTTACAATGATGTGTGGCTGCAATAATAAGGATACTGTTAGGTGGCCCTTCTGAACCTACCTTTAACTCTCTAAGACACTTTTGGTTGATACTCTGTTACTCATTTAAAGAACGTTGCTTTATAGTGTTGCAGAATAGAGGAAAGGAAGCTTTGAGAAGCCTGGCCTTGAAAGGCAATTTTTGTATCAATTCAAACTTCTCCAATAGGCCGTCTCATTGTCGAAAAGGGTGGCTGCTGACTTTCTGGGTACATAGATGCCTCTTGACACAGTACAGTAGTGAAAGAAGCCTTTAGCCACAGCTCTTGGCAGCATACACCAGGTAGAAGCATGACTGGGGGGCATTTAGACCTCTCCTTTCTCTCTCACCGCAAGTCCCAAGTCATCTTTTAATTAAGTTGGAAGATATTGCACGTGTTTGTTTTTAAGACTGCTATGAGCAGAGACCGAACAGCCATCAAGCTGCAGAGTGCACATGAGCCTACTTGCTTTTCCTTTTGAGTACCCAGCTGACCTACACTGCTTGCCTCTTTTCCAGTTGCCAGTAAGCATGGAGAGCAGGGGAGATAGGCATGAGGTCCAGGCTTGCCTGAGGGAAGCCACACAGGTGTTGTCTATGCTGTGGCATCAGAGCCTTAGAGGATGGTAATGGCTGCTTGAGGTCATGAAGGGAGAGGCAGGGGTCCTGGA